>NC_141042.1:32720000-32867500 GCF_052040795.2 Danio rerio
ATCCAATGATATTATGTACCAGATTTAGAACAACTCTAATGAATGGTTTACTGGTTTACTCTACTGTAGTCTCAGATATACTTTCCAAAGTCATGGTAGGTTTATTATAACTTTAACCTCATCTGTTAATAGTGAATTTTAGGTTGTTGTGGATAAAAGCATCTGTCAAACCCTTAAATATAGACCATTTCAATGTAGTCATGCCATTGGCCCATGAACATTTCCTGCTTGTCATCAAACTATTTCATAACTGTATGAAGAGCCAATTTAATCATAACTCAATCTTAATCATAACATCATTTATCAATATGGGGATCGCTTTTGGATTCTTGCTATAGAAATTAAAAATGTAAAACAGGAAAAATGTTGGGACCATTGTTTTCATTTACACCCCTCAAATCGGTCTATAGAAATTAATCTCTATAATCAGAACATAAGTGCATCAGGTAAACCTATTGAATTTTACCTCCACTTTGTCCCTGGCGTCTTGTTGGGCATCCCGCAGTTGTCTAGATTTATCTCCACAGGTCTCCCTTTTAGAAGACAACTAGAAGGAGGAAATGACATCATCGTTGCGTTATAATGTTGCTATAAACACATCAGTGCAGACGCATTATACAGTGTCGAATGCAGATTTATTTACTGTTATGACTGAATTAGACTGGAGAAGCTGATGACAAGTGAGAGTTAGCACATGTACCTCGTCCAGTTTGGCGCGGGTCTCGTTGAGCTCCTGGTTGTATATGGTGTACTCCAGCGCTCTCCTCATTTTGTCCCATTTCTGATACTGCGCCAGTTCCTCTTTCTCATCCTCTAGAGTGTGCAGACGCTCCTCGATGTACTTTAGCAGCTCATTAATCTTCTCTCGCTTTCCCTCTGCATACACACACAGAAGCACATGAGGAGGAACTGAATGTCACGACTATAAAAATATCAGTGAGGCTTTTGCTGCACCGTCTTTTGTCATTTATCACAAAGACTTGGTTTTAAAAATGTATACATACAGCAGGGAATACAAGTATTGAACAAAGTCATGTTTTTCCCTGGGAATATTATTTCTAAAGGAGCTGTTGACATAAAATTTAACCAGATTTTGGTAAAAAACCAAAACAATGCAAACATAAAAATAAAAGAAAACAAATCTGAAAAATTGGTTGTGTTTAATAACAATTGGATGACACAAGGAGAAAGCTGAACTATTGAAATGTATTTAATACTTTACATAAAATACTTTTTTTTTGGTGATGGCAGCTTAAAGACACCTCTCTTATAGAGAATGAAGTCGCATAAATCGCTCAGGTAATCACAGATCACAACAGTTCTGTGTTATGTGGGTCTCGTCTACCAAATCTGATTTTTCGTTTGTTTTTTTCTATTGGATTCAGCTAAGGTGATTGGCAGGGCCATTCTACAGCTTGATTTTCTTTCTCTGAAAGCATTTGAAAGATTCCTTGGCTGCGTTTTGGATCATTGTCTTGCTGAAATATTTACTCTGGTTTCATCTTCATCATGCTGCTATTGTAGATGTTGGACAGAAGCAGCCGATATTCATTTACAACATCAAGGGCAGATGGTTGCTGAAGAACTCCTGAGAGATTTCAGCTGCTGTCTGGGTTTTCACTGCCTCTCTACACCTCCCTTTCTTCATGAGTTTAACACTTTTTCCCTGCGTCATTTCATTTGATTAAACATAACCTTATTTGCAAACTAATTAGATTTATGTTCAGTGCATTTATTGATTTCTTTGGTTGTCACCAACATCTCGGGAAAGTTTCAAGTAAACACCACCTTTAGAAAAAGGTTTTCTGAGAAAAATGGTGACGTGTTCAATACTTATTTGTTCCATCAGACAACTCGCTTTGATATGGAACGTTTGCTAGACACATGCCAAAACAAATAACACAACATTTAAGATACCCGAGTAGTCTGATACTAAAATGAAGAAGTCTCAGGAGCTGGTTATAATTCTGAACTTGTTAAAAGCAGTCTGTATAATGCAGCATTCACACTAGCAGTGACTTTTCAGCTGTCGAATTTGGATGTTTCCACCTTCAGATTGCTTAGATAATGTTTATAATGATATTGACAAAGCGAATAAGTGTACGTGCTGCTGAAAATAAACTCAGTTTAAAGACAACACTTAATAGAAATGGAATAAGTACATGAAATGCTTAATTACAAAGATGAACAAGAGAAAAAGTGTGTTATTTATCTCCAGCTAACGCAGGTCTGTGTAGGTCTACAGCACGGAGTACAACGGGATGCTGCAGGAGCTAAGAGAGGATCATTTGAGCTCTCCTGATGCTTGTATTGGCTGTCACTCACAAAAGTATCTCTTCATTTGCATAAAGTAAAAGGATTCTCAACTTTGTCATGTTGACCACATCAGTCACCAACAGTTGAGGTTGTGTACTAGAGGTCGACTGCTCTCTATTGAAATGAACAGCCGTTTGTCGCTTTGTAGCTGATTGTCATTTGTAGTGTGAATAAGGCATAAGAGTTTCTAATAAGTTTGTTTAAGGCTGCACTGTGATTGCATAGCAAAAATAAGTACTACTATCATAATTGAAAACTTCAGTTTATGTTCAGTTATTTCACTTCAATGGCAATGATAAGAGCCTATAGTTTCTATAGTTTTTCAATGTAAATACATGCTTGACGAATGGGTGTGATCGTTATGTTCTCATCTTTAGAAGCGCCACGCAGGTAAGCACTAGAGTTGTGAACCTACATTGGTCTCACGGTTCGGTTACAATTATCATACCATCGATTCGGTTCAATTCAATATCTCGTTGCATCACAATGCATTAACGATGCTTTCCATATACAGTTTATATTTTCTTCAGAGCACAACAATTCACTTTATTTTTATATATTATTTGTAATACAACTCAACAGAAATGGCTGTGATTTGCTGTAATGTTCTGGCGCTGTTCACCGAGGAGTGAAATTGATAAACGGCAACAGCGATCACAGCTTATCCATAATAGACGCGGAGGAGAAAACTCACTCTGCAGACACGCTCTCGTCAGTATTTAGAAGTATCACTGTAACAGCAGAGAGGAGAGGAAACACGCAGTGAAATGGTGCAGTTTCTGAGTTAAGTAATTAGAGCTTTTTAAATACTACTGCTTGCCTCACTGGGCATACTACCGCAACACATAGCACATATAAGATAAATAACACCAGTACATATTAACCGGTTATAATAATTTTATTATATAATTATTTTATTATACAATTATTTTTAATTATAAATTGTGCACCGAAGAAACAATTAATTTTGACACCCTAGTCAGCACCATATAAAGCTGAAAAAACTTTGTCTTTAACACACAGCGCAGCACATCACTCAGATCCACATCAGTGGACCAATCAAAAAAGCTCAGAGGCGAGGCAACCGTTGCAAGTGTCTGTTCACAGTTCTGTGGCTGTGTCTGGATACCCTTATGTTTTATAATGTGCTTCTTTTTTTTTTAAGACGGTGTGAATGAGCTTTAATTTCTTCATTCTAAAATGTTTAAACATTAAGCTTATTTTTATAAGTCTGCACAGAAATCCCTAAAATTTTCTTTTGAAGACGGCTGGAACATACTAAATTCCCAAATGCACATGAAGCAGTCCAAATTCAGAGCAGATTGCTTTTAAGTTTAACTGAAGCAGCATTTTATTTGAACTAAGCTATTGTGGTGAGTTTTTGTGAGAGGAGCATGTAAGAAAACAGCTCTGAGCTTCACTATGAAAGATGGAGCACACATATTTATGTATTTATAAAGATTTACTTTTGGTGTTTATCTTTTACTGTTGTAGGCCAGTATTTTATAATTAATGGATTTTAGTATGTCATTATTAAGAAAAACTAAAAACATCAACAGCAAATATTTTGCCGGTTATTCAAATTAGCTGTTTACTAGTAGTTTTGGAGAGATATTAATACGTTTCCCAATATTTCTAACTAATACGTGATAATGGTGCATTTAATTTAAAACACATACAAGTGAAGGATTTACCTGTTTCCTTCATAAGCGAGATACTCTCCTCCTTGCGCTCATCATAGACTCTGGTTCCGGCCACTTCTCGGAGCAGCTTCAGACGCTGAGAGTCGGGCGCCGTAGCCATCTGGTTGATCTGTTTTCACATTGGAGACAATACAAAGAGTCATCTAGAATGTGTAGCATTAGCTCTACTTAAAAGAGATAAGTCACTTTAAAAATTTTAAAGTCTATTATCATTTACTCTCCCTCAATTGGTTCCAAATCTGTTTAAATTTTTCTTCTGTTGATACTCTTGTTTCTTATGTTGGATACTGGTTACTGTTGAAGTCCATAGAATTTTTGGGCTCTGTTTTAACGATCCATGCGCAAAGTGCAGGGCGCAATCCCATTTAGGGCGTGTCTGAATCTACTTTTGCTAATATAAGGACGGAAAAATCCGCTTTGCGCCGTGGCGCATGGTCTAAAAGGGTTGAGCTTATTTTCTTAACGAGTTATAGGTGTGTTTTGAAAATAAACCAATCAGAGTCTCATCTCCCATTCCCTTTAGGAGCCAGTTGCGTCATGCAACTGATTGCGATCACGCAACTGCATTTGATATTTACATGACGACTATGTAAGTTGAAAAATTGAGCGTTTCACTAGCAAGAAAACAGTTAAACAGAGCATCTACAGCATGAGAATGAGAGTTAAGGCCTCTCATTATCTACTTTCACTTTCGCTCTTGTGGATAGGGAAACCTTGTACGAACAGACATCAATTAGCCTATAAATAATTAATTTCAATTGTTAAGCGCAAAAATTTGCTTCAAAACTATTTCTTAATTCAGTTCTAATTTCTATCAAAGGAATAAATGAACAATAATAACGAAGTGTGGTCAAAAAACCTATGTTACATCCAGATACACATGCTGTGCCCCATATGGTCTAAAACCTGACAGGTGGACAAATCTAAGCTTGTTTTTAATAAAACAAATATTAATATGCATTGAATAAATAATACTGCTAATAATAATAACATTATCAAAAGCAAATTGTTATGAATGAACTGAAAAACCCCAGAGATGAAGAAGGCATGAAAGTATGGTTTTTATATTTATGTAGGCTAGAAAATAATGTTTTGTGATATTTTTAACCTTTATATTCATATCCTATACATATATCCTTATTATATCCTTAATATTTTAATTCTTTTTCATTTGTAAAGATATTTGGGTATTGCTCTACATCTTGTGTGTATTAAGCAGTGTGTAAGCGAGGCGCACAACTAATGCGCTCTGTGCTGGTCAATAGTCCGGCTTTATTCTTGTCTATTGAAAAATCTATTATAGTTTGCACCACATTGCGCCGGGTGTATGATAGGGCCCTTTTTCTTACTATTAAAATCAATAGCTACTCTTTCCAACATTCTTTAAAATAACTTGTTTTGTGCTCAACAGAAGAAAGAAACTGAAAAAGGTTTAGAACCAATTGAGAGAGAGTAAAAGATGAGTAATAGTGCTGATGACTTAAAAACATGGTTACAGCTGCATTTTACGTATATAATTGTCAAAAAAACCTCAACCAAATCGAGGGACACAAGCGTACCTTTCCTTGCTTGACAATGTAGTAAGGGTTACTGCGGGAGAATCCAGCACTCTCTAAAAGGTTCATCACGTCGTTTTTACTACAACACACAGGATACAATTCATTTAATAACAGCTCTAAGTGTTAGCAAACCCGTTGCATGAACTACACTTACGTGACCATCTTTTTGTCCAAGAAGTACTGGTCTTTCTTGGCTCCAATGACACGGCGCAGTGACACTTCCTCTTTGTCAATCTAAAAAAAATAAAGACGAGGTCACAATAAGGCTTCAGGTCATGTTTAGTGCACTTATGATCATTTTAGGACAAATTTCTTACTGGAAGTCTGTTGTCAGAGTTGTCGAATATGATTTCCACGAAGGCTGAAATGACTCGAGGACCAGTGCCTTCCTAAAAATAAGATGACAGGGATTGGTTCCGTATGGGTAGTGACAATGATTTTACATATAAATGTTGCTATTAGAGCCGCACAGTATTGGAAAAATCTAATATTGGGAAAAGTTCTTATCCTGCGATATGAATACAATTTCACTAGAGGAGTTTAAATAGACTGGGATGATTCTGTAGGGCAGTGCATCTGCATAAAATATAATAAACAATCTACAAGCACATTAAAATTTAGCAAAGAAAAAGACACTAATTAAATAAACAGCGTTTGATTGTTTTCTGAGGAGTTGAACTGTATTCAGGTATACAGTAATTGAATAGTCAATTGTAAAATAATACTGCAAAGTCTTTGTTTAATAAACAATTTAATCAAATTGATTATTGTTAATTTGTCAAAGATACAAACAGCACGATTTCTTAGGCCAGAATGCTTTTAAAACCCTCACATTTACAGGCCTTAAAAAACATTTGCAAAATGATAAACTAGAGTTCAGACTCAACACTGTATATACTCGCAATGTGACTATTGCCAATGATCACACTGCGAAATCAATGCTTAAACATTATATTATCCAGCCCTGGTTGCTATGAAACTATCACACATTACAACAGCAGATTTCTACAGCACATTGCTCATCTGTGTGAATGGAAATGGACAAAACTGTCAAATTATCACATGCCCAATTAAATAAGGGAGTGGGGTTTTATGTATTGTTTTTTATTATTATTTATTAAGACTACTAAACTGAAATAATGAATTAAAACTGTTTATGTTATTACAGCAAGTTATAAAGAAAATATTTCTTACTTTCATTTAGTTTATTTATTTATTTATTTGTTGTAATGCCATGTATAGCATTGGCTATATACATGACAAAACCTATACTAAATATACAATATACAACATACAATCACATCAGTATCTTAACAACATTAATTGTACAAAAAAAACATACAAACAGCAACACTGAGGAGTCGTATACAATCTTTAAGTTAAAAATTTTAAATTCCTCCAGAAGACACCTTTTTAAATATTTCCCCCTAAATTATTTCCTGAATAAAAATGTTATATGCTATAATATTCTTACACAAGTGGCCAATAGGTTTTTCTTCCTCTTTCAATAAATACGAGTTTGTTAGTCTTGATTTTCCAATTCTACATCTCGTACGTACAACCTGACCATTCAAAATGGTAACTATTTCTTTCATTTTGTTTATGACACCTAAAACAACAGATTTAAAAACAAAACCTAATTAGAATACAAAAACAATAATATTAATTGCAACCAATTATGAAAACCTCCCAAAATATTTAAAACAATGCAGAAAATGTTTAATACATAAATAAGATCAGTGTTGATAGCCTAGTGGCCATCGTGTCAGGTGTCCTGATTTTGAGTCCTGGTTTGCGAACCTTTGCCGATCACTAACTTCACTTTCTGTCAATATATCTACTATCTTGTCATAATAAAGGCAAAAATTCCCCAAATAATAATTTTATTTTTAACCTATTGCAAACATTTTAACTATTTTAAAAATGTATAAAAATGACAATAATATCTCATTCATTCATTTATTAATTTTCCTTCGGTTTAGTCCCTTTATTCATCAGGAGTTACCACAGTGGAACGAACCAACAACTTTTCCAGCACGTTTTACACAGTGGATGCCCTTCCGGCTGCAACCCGGTACTGGGAAACACCCATACACTCTCACATTCACACACATACACCAAGGCCAATTTAGTTAATTCAATTCAATAGTGCATGTATTTGGACCCAGAGGAAACCCACAAGAACAAGGAGAGAACATGCAAACTCCACACAGAAATGCCAACTGGCCCACCTGGGATTCGAAACAGTGACCTTTTTGATGTGAGGTGACAGTGCTAACCATTGAGCCACCACAACACCCCATGATACTAACAATGCTGATGATTCTGTTGGAACATTTTTTAGAACAGCGATGTGCACAGACTAATGATTATGGAGATAATTTTGGTTTTATAATCACAAATTTGTTCAGTGACAACTTGTGACATGCTCCCTATATTGTTTACCATGGTAATTTGAAGAATCTGTCTGAGATCACATGCAAGTATGACTTAAGAGTCAAATAAATAGTGCTAATGTTGTTTTGAACAGTGTTGTACTTTGATAGTCCTTGGCTGCTAATGTGATTTAACTAATTAGAATTTGCAAAGAATACTTTTCTGAAATTATACTATCATTTAGAAAGTCTGAATGAGTGAATATAAAACCAATTTTACCTCAATCAAATTATTTATAATGTATATTGCAATAATGCAAAATAAAAATTCTCCATTTCAATTTCGTTAGGACTTAAATGCTACAACAGATATGTGTTTAAAAAAAATAACGAAGAAAAACAAATGGGTGCAACATTACTCACATGAAGCAGAGCCAAACGCTGCTCTGGCCGAAGATGACTGAACTCATCGCTGAGTACAAACTGTATAGCTGAGGAGCGATGAAAATGCTTATTACAGACTATACATCAGCAACATCTGTATTTGCATCTATTTATATTACTTAGATCTAAAAAAAAAATAAATAAATAAATACTCTTTACATACCATAAAAGAAGTTACTCTTTCCTGATCCATTTCTGCCGACTGAAAAATAGATGACATTTTAAATTAGACAATTAAAGAGGGGAATAAAATACAATACTGACTGAGTATTTGCAGAACTGCTGTAAATACTTGTCTTATTTAAAATGTGGGAGAGTTTTACCGATGACATTGTGTTTTGAGCTGAAGGGATCGACCACAGTTTGATCTCTGTAGCTTCGAAAGCCTTGAATAATGACCTGAAAAACAGATTTCACAATCCATTCATATAGATATAACATCAATTCAGTGTAATAATGAAAACATAACCAGTCACAATGCTTTAAATCAAAATATGCTTTCACAAACAACTTGTAACTGACAAACACATGTATATAACCATGTATTTAACAATATAACCTGCCAAAAAGCCTAGAATCAAAATATTATGAAAGCAAAACGTGACTTTATAAACAAAGACATGTAACTAACACTATTTTTGTGACTCACATAATTGATAACTAGCATTAGTGACTGACGTTACATAGAATTATTATTGTTACCTAACGTTATGGTATTAGTTTGCTCACAACTGAACAACGGCTGGAGCTAATATTAATAAAAATAATAAATGATTTTAACTACTTAAAAAAAGATTCGGAATAATAGATGGTACTGTTATGTTTAGTGGGATTTGACAGCTAATGCTAAAGCTAATGCTAACTTCAATGAAGGCCATACACTCGCAAAAACTTACAACCGAGCATGCTTAAAATAAACAAAAACTCGTTTACACCTTTAAAATGGAAAATAAAATTGTTTAGTTGCACAATGTACCAGGTAAATTATAATTTTGCAAGCAACGCGTGAGTCGCATCTTACCTGTTTAATGTACATGGCGGTTTATGCACAAAACACTCCTCAGAAACCAATTAAATAAAGCTGAATTAAACACCCTCCTCCTCAAAGAGAAGAAGGGCTTTAGTGATAACAAAAAAATCCTGCACACCGGATAAAATTGTTAAATTTTGACTCTTCTGTAGTATCAAATTTTATTTTCCCTCCCCTCACGCAAAAGACATAACAGTCAAAATGGCGACAGAGGCGGGACAAGCGGGCCAGTCTACTTGACTATTTAGGGGAGCCTTGACGTTATTGTTTAAAATAGATGTTCAAACCGGTAGCAGGTGGATCGCAAGTACTTTACGTTATCAAGAAAATGTAAATATATGTGCTTTAGCCGATTTTTTAATCAACTCTTTGCTTTACGTTAGTTTTATATACATTTCGTCACTGAACGGTTCCCCTTTTTCTGTACAGATAGTTCAGCCCATCTTGGGCGCCAAGACAGATGCTCTCAATAGAAAAACATATGAGGAAAGCTTGCCTTTTAATCTCTAATTTTATTTATTCGATTCACATAAATGTACTGTGTTGCACATGTGGTTATAATTTAATGTTCTTGTCTTTTTTCACAGAAAAAGAAAAAAACTGTTTTACTCAGACTAGTTTGTCACACAACAGTAATATCATAAAACATTTATCGTAATTTACATTTTATTATAAAAGTTTTTCCTAAAATAATCAAACGGAGGAAACCCAGCAAACATTACATCCCTCAAACGTTCTTATATGACTCCCTTTGGTTCCCATTAGGTTATATTTTGAGGGGAGCCATAAAAGAATGTTCTGGGAATGTGTTCTGTGGGATCTTTTTTGATATCAATCTAAGCATCCTGGTATCCATCTAACTTTTGTAAGAACTTTAAAGGAACTGGGAAAGTTTTATGTAAAGTTCTGAATAGTTACTGAAGTTCTGAAAAAAAAAATTAAACGTTTACAGATTATTCTTGCAACTACAATTTGTCATCTGCATTTGTTCAACTTCTTATTAATGAACTGCTCATCTGGGTTCAGAGTGGCGAATAGCAAGTCTGAAGCCTAATAACATTTATATATATATATATATATATATATATATATATATATATATATATATATATATATATATATATATATATATATATATATATTTGAGTCATATCTGAGTCAATTATTTTAATCTTGCATCACACAAACTTTATTTGCAATTATTTTGCTGTTAATAAATGTGTTGATGGGCAACACGGTGACTCGCTGGTTAGTACTGTCACCTCACAGGTCGCTGGCTCGAGTCCTGGCTGGGTCAGTTCGCATTTCTGTCTGGATTTTGCATGTTCTCCCCTTGTTAGTAAGGGTTTCCTCCGGGTGCTCCGTTTTCTCTTACTGTCCAAAGGCATGCGCCATGGGTGAACTGAATAAACTAAATTGGCTGTAGTGTATAAGTGTGTATGGATGTTTCCCAGTAATGGGTTGCAGTTGGAAGGGCATCCGCTGTGTAAAACATGCTGGATAAGTTGATGGTTCATTTCACTGTGGGACAGGGCCGAAGGAAACTGAACGAATATGTTCATAATACACTTTCTATTTGTTTGACCCAAATTCACCTTTACTTATGTATCACAAGCTAAAATTAATCACATTGTTTTTGTGTGCGTTGTGAAAAATTGCAACTTAAAAGTATATAACCTAAATATACTTTTACAGCATTCGTCACAGCAGAGGTCACTGTTGTGTCTTTTTACATGGCAACTCTCCTTAAACCTTAAAGGCCTGTCTGTCCAGCCTGATCTCACGAGAAAACGTAAGTATTTTAGGTTTTGCCAATTTAGTGGCCAATTCGTACGAATTCAGTAGTAAGAAAATGTACAATTTTAAAAAGGAGGCATGGCACCCAAACCAACCATCAATAGGTGATGAGCAAATTGTACTAAATTGTATGAATTAGATCGTACAAATTGATACAAACTAGCCACTAAATCAAAAAGTTACGAATTGCTGTGAGATAGCGTTGGTTTGTCAGTATGACAATGGGTAGTATTTCCTTTAACAAAAGTGCGTAAATTATTGCTGACTGCACTGGTTTTAAAGTTGAAATAAAAAATTACAATATTTATTTTGCTACTACCACATTGTTGAATTAGCTTCGTTTTTTTAGTAGTCCACTGTTTTGGTAATCTTCAATCAACATCAGACCATTTGGTTCTGCTTTTGGTTTCAGTCACAATATTCTTAATCACGCCCCTCTTAACATTAGTTTGCTATGAGAGAGTGATGTGAAAAAAGAAAGCCCCACCCCCTACTCAAAGTTCTGTTTCAATGTTTTATATGCACAGCTAGTGTTTTCAGCTAACTCTAACCTTCAGGTGCAAGGTTTAAGTGACTAATTTCATAAGGATCCTTATAAAGCATCAATGCTGTAATGTAATTAAAATACAATCAGTTAAACAGACTAAGGGGTTGATCACACTGAGCACGCTTAATGAGTTATTGAGGCACCTTTTTTGAATGATTTACTAATATCCGCGAGCATTTTGCTCGCTGCTTATGTACCCTGCACACCTCGCGTTTTAACCGCCTGCTGTGCCTCGCATTTTTGACGTTGCAGGCCATGCAGTCACAGTTGAAAAAAGGCAACTATTTGTCACGTCTTTTTCATTCTCCAATCAAATGAAAGCAGAGACTGGTGCCTGAAGTCAGTGTTTGTGTTGTCAAGACAACTATGAAGACTTTTAAAGATGGAGGAAAGACTTGTGGTTGCTGTTTTAAGTCATCCGTTGCTCTATGACTTTACAAATCTTGAATATCACAATATTATTAAATTTCTAAAATTATATTAACATCAACAGCAACACTCGCGCACAATACCCAGCTGATTCAGTTGTTGCCTAGTGAGTTGCAAGTAAGGAGGATGCGTGAAACTTCCCCGGTTGTGTTCTTGATATCGAGAACGCACCGATGCAGACTTCAGCACCGAACTCGCTCTAGAAATCCCAGAAGTCATTGCGACTGGAGGTAGGTAGCGCAGCATTTTATATAGATTTCTTATTACAGTTCGGAGATATAAATTATTTACCTCAGGAGTTTCCCTAAATGAACCGGTGAAAGTAAACATTACCATGGACATCTTAATAAAGGAGAAAACACATTAAGGTTGTTTTGCTAAAATTTGTATTAAAATCTGTTTTATTTATGTTGTGTAACGTATATTTATAATGTTTTTATGCAGAGTATATATTTTGAAAAGGGGAAAAACAGTAAATCGTTGTTTGATGTAATGTTTAAATAATTTTCCATTTAAACCCCGTGAAGGTCACGTGACCATCAGGAAGAATGCAGCATCTCATTTCATACAGGATACGTTCTCGCAGTCTCCCGAGTTCGTTCTTCCGAGGATACCTGGCAAGACCGATCTCCACAAGAACACAAGTTCGTTCTCTGTGTTCTTGGAATTGAGAAACAGCCACAGTTTATGTCCACAGATATATACACTAGATATCACATACGAGCCCAGAGCATGCGCCAATAGTGCCGCCATATTGGTACAGAGCTCCCAGGACAAATGTCATTCAACCGCACTAGTCAAGATTGAAATCCAGTGTGAAGATGCTAGACTTTAGCACTATGTATGGGTGTAGTAACAATAAACAAAGCACAAAGGCAGAACATTTCATAGGTAAGATTTAATTTTTTATATTTCTATCATTTTTTATTTGTTACGAACGTTTGTGTTTAAGTAATGTTATTGATGATAATACAGTAACTTACTGCATTCACCATAAGGCAAAGCAACACCAAACTCACACTAAATTCTCGATGTAGAAAAGTGATCATTTTAATTTAAAATTATAAATTTCGTAATTTAAATAAATATTTGCACACTGACCAATCAAAAACTTCCAATCATAGATATATGTGTATATCTGTGGCTCCGTATGGCCACAGTCCTTTACTGCACCTTGGTCCTGCATTCATTTCAAAGGAGCGCTACCCTGTACCAAGATGGCAGCTCTATTGACGCATTTCTTCCAATAGACAACAACAGCATATAAAACATATTATGTTAATATCTATGGTTTATGTCTGTTCTTTGCAAAGTATTGCCAGTTTCACTGCCTTACCAAGCGGTTTCCTTCTGCTGTATTTGCCATTGTGTTATGACCTTTTTGCCTGCCTTTTTGACAACTGCTTTTTGGATTTTGGACTGCTTCTTTGTTTGCTTGACTTTGCCTGATTTATGATTAGGATTCTGCCTTTGTTTGATGTACGCTCTTTGTTTAATAAACCTCCAGCATTTGAATTCATTCCGCCTCCATGTCTTCCTCTACGGCTCCCTCTTGAAATTTAATGCAGTGCTTCTTGTCTGATCTGACACTCACTTAATATCGTACATCAATTAGGCAGTGAAGATTACTTATATTTAAAGAAATCAGATCTTAAACGTGGCGATTTTGTAATGGCGGCACAATTCACCAGAAGCTGGCTGACTGAAAATGAAGAGTTTGTGTACATACACCTCGTTGGAAGTACATCAACATATAAAAACTTCCGGTTCACGTGGACTTTAAACTTGTAAAATATGGAAACAATAAAGAACTTATACGATAAGCAAATGTACACTTCTGTAAAAACATTTATTAACAGATCCACAATTCATAAAAAAAGAAACAGTTTAAAAATAATAATAATTTAATTTGCCCAGCCAGGCGCTGATAGGCAGAACATCATCGAGCTAAGGCAGGTATTGCAGAGTAATCATTGTGCAGTGGTTTTCTCTAAGGCAAACAAAATCAAAAAGCAAACACTGTTCTTCAATCTTTAAATATTAAAACAAGTGTTTTTTTTTTGTATTCCCTGTGATACACCATTGCTTTGTTCAGTTCGACTGTCCTTTGTTTTTCAAGTACACTGAGATTGCGATGAGTCGGGCAGCCATTTTAAGGCAGCGCAGTTATTGGACTCAGTTTGAATGATGGCTGGATGGGTGTCAGGAAGGAGGTAGGGAAGGTGAAAACCGAGGATTCAAAGCTCTCCGTTTCCAGTGTGAAGTCTCCGCTGAAGAAAGTGGGTGTCTCTTGAGCTGCTGGAGTCACTAGTGGAGGTGTGGAAGAAACCACCTCAGACTCGAACTGCAGCAGTTGACCCATGAAGCTAAAATTGGGCGAGATGATGGCGCGCCGCTGTCGGATGACGTCAAAGGCCTGCTCCAAACGCAACCGCTGGGTTTTCATGATGTACGCCATGCAGATGGTGGGAGAGCGAGAGATTCCCGCCTCGCAGTGGACCAGCACTTTACCTCCCTCTGCTTTCACGCGCTCTGTGGAGAGAAAAGGAAGTGCATTCAGTACAAAAGCTCCCGATACAACAGCATATGAGTGACAAAAAACAGACTGCATTTTTAAAATCGAGATTTATTAAAGAAGCACTTTTAGAAAAGTACAAAATAGTCCTGCAGAATTTAGGTATTACAGCTTATTACGTTGATAGATTGCCCAAAAATAAAATAAAAAATCAGGCACCGTTACTGTAGTTGTGCTAAACCTGAGTTTCTTTCATATGTTGAACGCAAGAGAAGATATTTAGAAAAATGTTGGAAACTGGTAGCCTTTAATTTCCGACTATAGAAGTCAACACAAATCATAGTCAACTGAAACTAAATGAGGGTGAATTAACGGTCCGGGGGAAGATAGTTTGGAAAATGTTGGAAACTGGTAGCCTTTGACTTCCTACTATAGAAGTCAAAGAAATCAAAGTCAAATGGAACTGAATGAGGGTGAATAGATGTTACAAAAGAAGATATTTTGAAAAATGGTGGAAACTGGTACTTCCTACTATAAAAGTCAATAGAAATCAAAGTCAATTGGAACTAAATGAGGATGAATAAATGTTACAAAAGGAGATATTTGGAAAAATTGTTGGAAACTGGTAGCCTTTGACTTCCTACTATAGAAATCAACAGGACGCAAAGCTAATTGGAGCTAAATGAGGGTGAATAAATGGTCCAAAGGAAAATAGTTTGAAAAATGTTGGAAACTGGTAGCCTTTGATTATCTACTAGAAGTCAATAGAAATCAAAGTAAATTGGAATGAGGGTGAATAAATGTTTTGAAAGAAGATAGTTTGAAAAATGTTGGAAACTGGTGTAATATAGAAGTCAACAGAAATCAAAGTCAATTGGAACTTAATGGTGGTGAATAAATATTACCAAAGGAGATATTTTGAAAAATGTTGGAAACTGGTAGCCTTTGACTTCCTAATATAAAAGTCAAAGTCCATTGGAACTAAATGAGGGTGAAGAAATGTTACAAAAGAAGATAGTTTGAAAATGTTAGAATCTGGTATCCTACTATAGAAGTCAAAGTCAATTGGAACTAAACAAGCGGTAAATAAATAAAAATTTTCGGCTAACTATCTTTTAAGTTTTTTAGAAAAGAAAATGTATTTAAAAATCAAAGGTGAAGTAGCTGCACCAAACCGGTTAATATTTTTTTTTCAAAACACCATTGTTCTGTTATTGGTCACTCAAACAAACAGCCACGCCCCAAATTCATGCGCTTGGTTGAGTCATGCGATTTTCAAACAAAACATTTTTAAATTAACCAACAAATGCCACACTTGCTACTTTGAGCATGTTACTCTAATGTATTTTACCACCGCACAAGTGTATAAAAACTATAGCATGGCACTGCGTATAGAGATGTGAGCACAAAACAGTCATCTTGCTATCTTTCACAGTCCTCTTGATATACTCTGTCCATTATCACACAGCTAATTCATTTCCTCCCTGACTCTTTTTATCGTAATGTCATATCAGTTTCATTTCCACCCCTGAATCTCTCCATAAATTCACAACGCTCACACCATTAAGGAAAGCTTAGGTTCCGCACTCCTTTTGTAATTTAATAAAGCTAAGCAGATTTCAGACTCGTATCTCTCACAGACGCGTGGTTCATGTGAGAATCTTCACTGCTGGTCTTTATAAAACAAAACCTGCTGGTGTGAATCACGTCTGAAGCCCATCTGGAGCAGAGCGGGGCCGATCTGTGGGCGTCATAATGACTATGACACTCACTAATGCGCCTAAATATTACCACACTCTCATTAGTGTGAAGCTTTCGATGGATTATTCCTTTAATTCACTGCTATCGTCGTTTTTATGCGAGTGTCCAAATGAGGTCTCTTATGTAATATTGACAATAATCAGGTAAATGTATTTATCTTGAATTCTGGTTACTGTAATGTGTTATTGAATAATAGGATTTATGCCTAGAGGATATGTAAATAAAAATTAATTTATAAATACACTCTAAATAGTGAAGTCTATAAAAAGTGAATATCCCAGAAACAAAGTTTTGGAAGACATATTGGCAAAGCAGAGGCGCAGTAGGTAGTGCTGTCGCCTCAAAGCAAGAAGGTCGCTGGGTCGTACCTCGGCTCAGTTGGTGTTTCTGTGAGGAGTTTGCATGTTCTCCTTGCGTTTGCATGGGTTTCCTCCGGGTGCTCCGGTTTCCCCCACAGTCCAAACACATGCGTTACAGGTAAATTGGGTACAGCCTAAATTGGGTAGGCTAAATTGTCCGTAGTGTATGTCTGTGTGTATGTGTGGATGTTGCGGCAGGAAGGGCATCTGCTGCGTAAAAACATGCTGGATAAGTTGGCGGTTCATTCCGCTGTGGCGACCCCGGATTAATAAAGGGACTAAGCCGACAAGAAAATGAATGAATGAATGAGATTGGAAGACATATATAGTCCTATAAAGGAGATATGTGATTCTATAGATGTAACAATTTACTTATTGAGGACTATAAAAATAAACATAATGATATTAAAGTTAATCATTAAAGTTATCATTATTATTGGGTTTACATTGCTGTAGTAGAGTATACAATAAAAGAAATTCGATAATACAGGGATTTTTGGTTATTCAATTAGAATAAATAGCTTTATTCATTGATTTTCTTTTGGCTTAGTCTTTATTTATTAGGGGTCACCACAGCAGAATGAACCACCGAATTAATAATTGGATTATTTTAATTTATTTTAAAACATATGTAAAACTATTTACATACATAATACGTCATTTAATTGTTATATTTGGTCTCAGTTGTTTGTTCGTTTAGTTTGTATTTTTGGTCTTTCCAATGTTTGTTTCAATGGTTTCTCATTGTTTCACTGATTATGTTCACCTGTGTATTGTTTAGTCACTCGTCATTTTCTGTTTACATGTCTTTAGTTTCTTTAAATTAATTAATGATAGGATTTATGCAGAACTAGAGGAGCTAATATATAAATAAACTCAATACAGTGTAGTCTATAAAGAGTGAATCTCCCAAAAACAATGTCTAGGAAACATAAAGTTGAAATCAGAATTATTAGCCTCCCGTTGATTTTTTTTTCTTTTTTAAATATTTCCCAAATCGTGTTTAACAGGACAAGGAAATTTTCACAGTATGTCTGATAATATTTTTTCTTCTGGAGAAAGTCTTATTTGTTTTATTTAGGCTAGATTAAAAGCAGTTATTATTTTTTAAACACCATTTTAAGGACAAAATTATTAGCCCTTTAAGCTAATTTTTTTCCCGATAGTCTACAGAACAAAGCATTATTATACAATAACTTGCCTTATTACCCTAACCTGCCTAGTGCTTAGTTGACCTAATTAACCAAGTTAAGGCTTTAAATGTCACTTTAGCCTGTATAGAAGTGTCTTGAAAAATATCTAGTCAAATATTATTCACTGTCATCATGGCAAAGATAAAATAAATCAGTTATTAGAAATGAGTTATTAAGACTTTTAAGTTTAGAAATGTGTTGAAAAACTCTTCTCTTCGTTAAAAATGAAATTGGGGAAAAAAATAAACAAGGGGTTAAATAATTCAGGGGGGCTAATAATTCTGAATTCAATTATATATAGTGCTATATAGGAGACATAAATAATCATTTAGATATTACAATTTACTTCAAGAAAATTAAGCTTAATGAGGACTATAAAGATAAATATACATAGATTGTTTTAATGATATTAAAGTTAGTTAGTACAGTTCATCTTTAAAGTTATCACTATATCATTGGCTTTACATTGCTGTAGTACAGTATACAGTAAAGATTATATGATACAGTTATTTTGGTTAGATCAAGAATGAATAATTTCATTCATTCATTTATTTTCTTTTGGCTTACTCTCTTATTTATCAGGGGTCACCACAGTGGAATGAACCGCCAAATTAATAATTGAAATATTATAATTTATTTGAAACCTTTTTAAAACTATTTACATACATAATACATCATTTAATTGCTATATTTGGTCTCAATTGTTTGTACTTTCAGTGTTTTGCTTTTTTTTATTTTGTCAATGTTTGTTTCTATGGTTTCTCATTATTTCTGATTATGTTCACCTGTGTATTGTTTAGTCACTCGTCATTTTCTGTTTACACGCTTTAATTTCTTTAAATTAATTTATGATAGAATTTATGCCGAACTAGAGGAGTTAATAAATAAACTCCAAACAGTGTGGTCTATAAAGAGTAAATACCCCAAAAACAATGTTTGGAAGACATATTTAGTCCTATTTAGGAGACATATATTGCGATTTGCTTCCAGAAAATTAAGCGTATTAAGGACCATAAGGATAAACTTTTGTTCAATCACTCATCATTTTCTATTTACCTTCAGTTTCTTCAATTTATTGACCAATTTTTTTCTTTGGACATGTTTGATGTAAGCAGTTACATTCTGCAGTGCCTGAATTTGTTGTAAATATTAATAATAAACGAACTAATCTTAATCGTTGATCATTAACGAAAATTAAAGCAGCATCTAGATATCCTATTTCTCCTTTTATAAAAAATGCAGTTCTCATCTAATTTAACTGGTTTACTTTTTATTTATTTAGCTTAATAAGGTCAAATTTGCCCGAAACTGGAAATGTTTTTTTGACTGATGTACAGGGAATTATGCACAAATAGCCTTAAGCACTTTCAAATCTTTATGTAAACACATTTACCAGGTAATTAAGTTGAGCACAACCTACAAGGCACATGTCAGTCCATTCATAGCACATACGCACACATACACACACACACCTAACACCACTAATCATCGACTCATCCACTGACACACTGGCCACGCCTGTGATACGTCAGATATTGGATTAGTCTAACCTGTGACTCACAGTGACGTGTTTGTTTGATCTTCGTTTATCTATATATTACTTCTTCTTTTTTTTAGGGCTTGGTATTCATTTCATTTCTGAGAAAACAAGCAACACAGGATTTGTAGGTGCAAATAAAAAGTTGCAGTGCAGTCGGATTATGGAAATTATGTGTTAGTAAGGCAGAGGAAGTCTTATTTTTAAACAGCCTGAAAGAAGCTCAACTATCTATAGGTTAGGACTCAGTTCTGAGAATAGTTTAAGCCATACAAGTGACGTTTATATAACGTTGAAAAGATGCAGACGTTTAAAACATAAGAGGTAAACATAAAACATAAACATAACAACCTAAAAAAAGATATCTGTCAATGTTTTGATTTTAAGACACTGGTATTGTATAATTGGTAAATAATACATAAATAAATATTGATGTTGTATTTCTTACTGTAAAAATATTGATATTTATTCATGTTTTATTTGCTAAAATTACATAAATAAATATTGATGTTGTATGTTTTTTGTAAAGACATTGATGTTTATTCCTGTCTTATAGTAACAACACATAAATAAGTACTGATATTGTGTGTTATTGTAAAATATTAATATTTATTCAAGTCTTATTTACTATTAATAAATAAATAAATATTGATACCATATGGTACTGTAAAAATATTTATATTTATTCATGTCCTAATTACTAATAATGCATAAATTAATATTGATATTGCATGTTATTGTAAAAATATTGATATTTATTCATGATTATTAACTTATAAAATATAAATAAACATGAATATTGTATGTTATTGTAAAAATATTGATATTTATTCATGATTATTTACTAATACACAAATAAACATTGATATTGTATGTTATTGTAAAAATATCAATATTTATTCATGTCTTATTTGCTAATAATATATCAATAAACATTAACATTGTATGTTATTGTAAAAATATTAATATTTATTTTTTTATTAATCATACATAAATAAACATGAATATTGTATGTTATTGTAAAAATATTGATATTTATTTATGATTTTTTAATAATATATCAATAAATATTTATATCGTACGTTATAGCAAAAATGTTGATATTGATTCATGCCTTATTTACTAATGATACATAAATAAATATTGATATTGTATGTTTTTGTAAAAAATATTGATATTTATTAATGTCTTATTTACCAAAAATGCATAAATAAATATTGATATTGTGTGTTGTTGTAAAAATATTGATATTTATTTATGTATTATTAACTAATTATACTTTTATTAGGTTATTATGTTTACTTCTATGTTTCCTACTTGTGTTTTAAACGTCTGCATGTTGTATGTTATTGGAAAAAATATTGATATTGATTCATGTATTATTACCTAATAATACTTAAATATATATTGATATTGTATGTTATTGTAAAAATATCAACATTTATTTATGTATTATTACTTAATTATACTTGTTTACGTTTATGTTTACGTTTATGTTTCCTACTTGTGTTTTAAATGTCTGCATGTTGTATGTTATTGGAAAAAAATATTGATATTGTATTACTCACATTTTGGTTTTAGAACTTTACCGAAAGCATTTGATTGACTTCAAAATGTTGACTATTACAAGCAGATAGAAACAGAGCGATATTTACCAATGAAATCGATAGCCTCCTGGAAGTGTGAGCTGATATCGGCTGTGTGACTGTCCTCCACCGGGATCCATTTGTAGTTGTACTGTCCTCTGGCGGGCCGAGAGTCTCTGCGTGAGACGTTCAGCAGGGCTGTGATGTGGAGGTCACTGAGATAGTCCTGTCTGCAGGCATGATAGGCACTGCCCAGGTACAGGAAAGGCAAGATCTCCACCGGCCGTCCCTGAAAAATACAATAATATGAATAAATTTGTACATAATCATTCAGATGTTATTGCATGAGATGCTAAATCACAAATAATGCTTATGTTTAAAAGCAGGCCTTTTCTCTAAAAATCATAAATTATATCAGGTAATTTCAACTAACACACTTTCATGACAGTAATGTTCATATTTGTTTTGATTCATTAAGTTAGTGTATATAGTTTAAAAAGATTTTTTTATACATTGTGTTTTAAAAAGAAAAGCAATAATATATCATACAAAAATTAGACAGCTTATCATACTACAGGAATAAGAAAGACTACATTTCGTGCAGGAATAACAGAGAAATCTGTGCATTAGAATAAACATTTTATTTACTTTCCTTGGCGATGACGTAATGATGGTGTAATGATGACGTATTTATTTTTTAGCTGCATAAGGCTTAAATGAAATAGTGTTTTCGAATAAAGATAAGAGTTTGGTCAAAGGTTTACGAAAACTGAAAGGCTAAAGTGCTTCACGTTTTCTTTGTGAATTTCTGACTAAAAACTGGACAAAAGGTGCATTGGATTACTTGTTGGCGAAAATTAATCACACTGGAACAGTATGTCGTGTGGCGGAGAATGGGCGTTCATGCACTGGTACTGTGGTACTGCCTACGGTACTGAGCCAAGAAGACACACCACGCATCCATCATACCGTTCGACAGATTGCACGGGAGTCTGGCAAATAATGATTGCGATATGTAAACATTACTTTATTTCTGTGCATGCTAATTTAGTTTGCAAGCTTTAAAATTGAAGTGTTCTGACAATATTTGGGTTGTCATTGTTTAACAATGTGGTGATATAAATCAGATGAGATGGAAAATGTAAATATGATATAATTTAATCTACTTGCCATCTAACTACTAAATATATATATATATATATATATATATATATATATATATATATATATATATATATATATATATATATATATATATATATATATATATAGTGTCACAAAAGTACTCCAATGTCGTGGGGACGTTGGATTTTGTTTGGAAACAAAAATCATGTTAATATCAGAACCCAACTTCAGGCGGACGTCAATGTCCAATGTCAAACCTAATATCAACCAAATATCAACTTCTAATCATGTTACACCTTGACGTTGTGTGGATAATGCATTTTCGTTAAAAATCAGCTCACAACTCAGTAACGCATACATTTAGTGGAGCTTCATGCTTAAATGTATGGAAAAATCACACATTTTATTTTCTAATCATTAAGAATTCATATAATATCATGCAAACTTTTTTGTACAATTCGTTCACGTCCCTGTGATGTTTATATTTAGGGGCGGGACTTTACTTTTTAAAATTGCACATTTTATTTCCTAATTGGTATGAAATTGTACCATATATTTAATTCCTTCTCCTATGTGCTCATGCCTGAGTGTTTAACAGACGACTAATAGACATCTAAACGTAGACAGCTTGGCAAAAACAAGGATAACTTGAGTTGTCAGTGAACATCCAATAGACATCTAACAGAACAAAAATAGACTAGATTAGACAGACTTTATCATTCATTTTCGTTTATTTGATGACTAGTTTTGGCCTATTCTTAGATGTCTATTAGATTTTTACTGACAAACCAAATTTAGCCTTGTTTAACCAAGATGACTATGTTCAGACGTCTATTAGAAATCTATTTTTCTATCTTTTAAAAACAAAAAAATTTTTGCTACGTAATTTTATCATTTAAAACAATACAATTTATAATTTTTTGCACAAACTGCTCATGCCCCAGTGATGGTTTTGTGTTTATGGGTTTGTCATCATAGCTAAACACCTTACATTTCTGTCCAGTTCACATCATATGAGCAAACATTAAATCAGCACCTTGTTTTTTTTGTTCTTTTTTTTTGTTTTTTGCATGAGGTTACTTTGTACATACAGATATCAGAAGTGAAACTCTTAGAGAACAGTTTCACCACGCATAGCAAAACAGGTGGTGTAACAGGCACTGTTTGACCTTATCATAAAAAATGAATTGCAGACCAAAGGTCAGACATAAAAGGACCTCAGATGTCCACTGGGTGTCTATGAACGAAGTCTGTTGTTTGGTTAGTTAACTCAACACAGTATCTGTCTGTCTATCTATCTATCTATCTATCTATCTATCTATCTATCTATCTATCTATCTATCTATCTATCTATCTATCTATCTATCTATCTATCTATCTATCTATCTATCTATCTATCTATTTATCTATCTGTCTATCTGTCTATCTATCTATCTATCTATCTATCTATCTATCTATTTGTCTGTCTATCTATTTATCTATCTATCTATCTATCTATCTATCTATCTATCTATCTATCTATCTATCTATCTATCTATCTGTCTATCTGTCTATCTGTCTATCTATCTATCTATCTACAGTGAGAAAACGCATGGTCTTTTCTCTGTATGTCGAGTCATATTGACAGGGGAGTTTATTGCAGAAACTCCCCCATTCAGGAGGAAGTGGTTTCAGTGGAAGTGGGTTAAAATGAGGAAGCAACAGCTCGCTTTCTTCTCTCTTACCTGATCATAGTCTGGTTTGTGGTGAGAAGCCAGTTTGTCACAGTGACTGCTGACGCCTCTTTCGCTTTTGTCTTCACTCACTTCCACAGACCTGGTTTCAGTGCAAAGCTCAGGGTAATGGGCATGGAAGTTCTCATAGCCTCCTGCGATGAGAAATTCAGTGTTATTATGAGTTGTCAAGGACTGTTGAGTCGTTCAGCTTATCAAGAGCTTTATGTGGAGCAGTTCAAGCTGAGCCAAAAAGCAAACCACACCAATAGAGGGAGAGTGTTCGTGAGCTCAAGGGCTTTTTATTTCTCACAATCTCACATTGAACTGAGCTTTGGTTTGGTTGATTTAATAAAAAATAGTAACATAGAATCCTTGTACAATTGAATACCCTGCTTTCATTTGAAAGAGTATTACCGTGAAATAGCTATAAATATTACTGTGTTAGTCCTCATACTTCCCTCGGTGACTCATCCGTCCTTTGACGCACAACAAGAATTTATCTTTTGAAAACCAGACAAAATCCTCTGCTACATCAAACTGTGTGTAGATAAAAATTTAAATTATACATATATATATATATGAATCTTTATTTTGTTATAGGCTATATATAATTTAAGTCTATACTTTATACAGTCAAAACAAATGTATTTACAATTTTTTATGTTTAAACAAAATAACATGTTTAATTATTATTGAAATGTAGCCTATTTTTCCTCAAAACTCTACAAAATAATTCAGAAAATCTTTTAGAAATGCTTATTATTTCAAATTAAAAGTCATAATTTTAACATTAAATTACCCAAACAAATATTCAAACGATCTGAATCCTTGTTTAGTCATAATCTACTGTCATTCTGAACGCAATCACACAAAAACAAAGGACATATATTAAAAAAACACGCTCTTTACACGTTATTAAAACTTAAAATAATCGAACATTATTAACTCACCTTTTAAGAAGCAGATGCTCGCGCTACTCGTCAAGTGCGACAAAGTATTAATAACTATCTGAGCAATACTGTCCTTTTTCAGTTTCTGTAAATGAGGTGTGCGGTCGTCCAGAGCCACGACAGCGGAGATGCTGCCCTCCCGAAGCCGAAATAAGGCTTTCTCGTCCGGAATGACGAACTGTAGAGGAACCGGACCACCGCGGGACCTCCGGACAACCACCGAATTCAAGTTCACATTGACGGAGCCTCTGATACAAGAGTTCGAGAAGGAGAAATACGGTCTACAGTCCACAATAAGACAATTTCCACACTCCTTCCGTATGATCTTCCTCAGGCGTCGGCAATCTATGCTGGAGACCTTCATGTTTGAAATGACAAAGTGAAATGTGTTTTAAATAGGGATGTGGATGTTTCAGGGGTGTAGGTTGCCTACTAAACCCTGCGTACTGAGCCTGAGTCTACATTTCCTCCAAGGGGATTCCGTCTGATCGGTTTTATGTGAATGGAACCTCCGGCGCTTGACGTCACGAACCATATATGGACACACCGACACGGGAGCGCGCCCACATTCTGTTGACTGAACCCGCCCTTGAAACCGAGTGAGGCGAATAAATACTGAACATTTAACTCATCGGTTCATCACGGTGCTGCTCATATGTGTCACTTTCTTGTAATTCAAGCGCTCATTTATTGTAATAACCTTGAAAGTATTTGAAAACGACAACATTGAAGGTTATTTTTGGACAACTAGGCTATTTTAGCGTCCACAACAACAAAGGATGATGAGGTACTTCAGTTTGTCACTTTAAAAGTTCAGGCACTTAAAAAAAATACCTCAAAAACAAAAATGTGCTTTTAATGTATCATATATAAACAACTTTTTTCTTCAGTAAGAAAATTAAAGCTGAATCTGGTCCTTTGTATTTCATAAAAACAAGTTGTTGGCAAAATTTGACTGAAAAAAAAAACAACATACAGGCAAAACAATATTAATCCCCATGGCTCCTGATGATGATACGTGAAGGTCTTGTGAAGCAAAAAGGTTGGTGTGTGCAAGAAACTGAACATTAGGCTATTTACAACATTATGAGGGCTACTTTTAATCCACAATAAACAGAGCGTTCATAACAGAACGACTCTCAAACTGACGCCATTTGAGCGGGACAACATTGTATTGCTCAACTAGTAGGCAACTTATCTTAGACTTGTATATAAAGTATGAAGACATTCACATGTGCAGTCTCAATCATTTTATTCCTTCGGCTTTTTTGGGGATGCCATGGCGGAATGCATCAGCAACTATTTTGGCATTTGTTTTATGCAGCAGATGCCAGCAGATGTCTCAATCACAGATTCCCAAAGTTTTTATATACATCATTATTGAAAGCAATTGCGCTCGCATCTGGGATCATTTGCCATTTACATTGTAAATAATGTTGAACTTTTTGAACTCACCAATCGTTCTGCTACATTAAATATCAAAGTACAGTTAGAATCTAAAAGTATTAATTTAGTTTTGCCTGTAGGCTGTATGTTGTTTGACTCTCAAAGTGCCACCATTGATTTATTTACAATTTATTATTCACCACAGACCACAATTTACCCAAACAAATATTTAATGCATTCTACTGAGGAAAAAAGTCACCTACATGTTGAATGTCCTGAGGGTGAGTATATTAATGTTCATTTCTGAGGTAACTGTCTAGTTATACTTTCTTATTTACTTACTCCCAGGGCCATTATATCAAAGTGGGTATTTAGCCGCACCATGTTGGTGTTTCGTAACATCTAGTTTTTATGAGGTGGGTTGTTAGCCCAATGCTCGCTCAACACTCAACCTGGACCAGGGCATACACATGTACACTACGGACCATTTAGCTTACCCAATTCACCTACAGAGCATGTCTTTGGACTGTGAGGGAAACTGAAGGAAACCCACGCGAACATGGGGAGAACATGCAAACTCTGCACAGAAATTTCAACAGATCCAGTTGGAGCTCGATCCAGCGACCTTCTTGCTGTGAGGCAACAGTGCTACCCACTGCGCCACCGTGTTGCCCCAACTATAGTTATACACTAATCAATGCTGGCTTGTTGTAACCCAACACTGTGTCAAATATGAACAAATCCAGCATTGGGTTAATTTTTATTATTTTTTTAACCCAGTTGTCCATATTTGACCCAATGTTAGTCACAAGAAACAATCATTTGTTCATTTGAGTGTATTTTTAAAGCAACTGTTGTAGATACCATTCTTTAGAATTATAGTTTATCATTATAGTTATCATCATAGGTGTGAACGAGCCATTTTTAATGCTTTATTATAATATAATATATAATTAAATTTTGTAAAGCTGCTTTGGTACAAAGACTGTTGTGAAAATGGCTAAACAAGTCAACTTGAATCAAATAGATGATGCATTCATACTTAAGTCCGACTTTCATTCAGTAAAGAAATAGTTTGTGTACATTAAATTAAGACCTCAAACTACTTAAAGACATCCTTCTGGCAGCGGCGTTGAATGGCAAGTAACGCGTAGTGAACTTCCGCCTCACTCTATCCACCTGTCCTATATCCGTTCTTCGTAATCCCAGCACCACTAATGTGATTATACGTCACCTCCGTCACCGGCCAAGGAAATATTCAACAGACCTTTGTTTTCAATCATCTTCTTCATTCACACCACATCTGATTGCACAACACAATCATAATATTGTCTTATTGGTTTATGTGAGTAATGGTTTTCGCTGGTATGAGGGCCCAATGTTTCCCAGAATGCACCCTGCAGTGAGGAGAGCGAGGGAAAGAGTGAATGTGTGTGTATGTGTATGTGTGTGTGTGACAGGAAGAGCAGGCGGTTGGAGGATTACTGTGGCCGGCCGTCACCCATATGGCCCTGTGTAATCTCTCGGCTGATGACGTCACAGTGTGTTGGGGTAACACACACAGGCCACTCTCTCTCTCGCATTCAGGAATGAATAGCAAAATAAAGACAGGGAGGTGAAGATCATTGATAATTACCTATACTGTGTGTGTCTTCTAGTTTTAATGGTTTACAAGAACAGAACTTTGTATAATGACATGGGTATGACCTAGTTGTACTCTATTAGGGTTGTATACAAGGACATGCCGTATGTCCTCACAAGGCTTAAAAATCATACTTAATGGGGTCTTTTGACATAAAAATCTTGGGGTTAGGGGTAAAGTGGGGTAAAGCCATATAAGAAAAGGTTTTTACAGTATAAAAGACATTACGTCTATGGAGAGTCCTCATAAACCATCAATACCAACGTGTGTGTGTGTGTGTGTGTGTGTGTGCGTGTGTGTGTGTGTGTGAGGGAGAGTTTTGATGATCAATTCAGATCCGTTTGTATGTCTTCCCTGTTACAGAATTGTTTTTTTTTTGACAGTATCATTTAAAAGGAAAGTCTGTCAGGCTGCTAAGGCTTTATATGATCAAGGAATAATTTTTCATATAAAATAATAACTCATACGGCAATGCAGTGTTATAAATATCTTTATTTAGGGTTATTTTTGAGGGTTATTTATTGTATATATGAATATATATATATATATATATATATATATATATATATATATATATATATATATATATATATATATATATATATATATATATATATACACACACACACAGACACACATTATTAATATTTCTGAATTGTGCTTTTTACTAGTATTTATTAATATTTTGAATGAGCTTTATATATTTTTCAGTTTTCATTTTATTTTATTTTCTTAAATGTTTAAAGTTGATTTTATTATGATTTCCTAATTTATTAATTGCATCTGCACTGCATTTGTATCAAATTAAAGGTTTAGTTTATTCAATTCAATTAAATTTAGTTAAATCTTTAGTCCTATAGCGCTTTTACAATGTAGATTGTGTCAAAGCAGCTTAGAAGTTCTCGTAAACTAGTAAAGATTTTATTTATAAACAGATTATTACACAATATTATTAACCGTGTTGAGGGTAACGCATTACAAGTAACGCGAGTTACGTAATAATATTACTTTTATAAGTAACGAGTCGAGTAATGCATAACTTTAAAAAAACTAAGTAGTAATACTCAAGTTACTTTTTAAAAAATGTAATACAAGATACTCATTTATTAATTTTCCTTCAGCTTAGTCCCTTATTTATTAGGGGTTGCCATAGCAGAATGAACCACCAACTATTCTGGCATGTTTTACACAGCGGATGCCCTTTCCAGCTACAATCCAGTGCTGGAAAACACCTATACACACTCATTTACACACACTCATACACTAGGGCCAATTTAGTTGATTCAATTCACCTATAGCGCATGTCTGTCGGGGAAACCGGAGTGGAAACCCATCCCAACACGGGGAGCACATGAAAACTACACATAGAAATGCAAATTGACCCAACATTAATGCATTACTTTCCCCAACACTGATTATTAAACGCATTTTTGATAACATTTATTCAAATAAAATATTAGTAGAACACATTTTAATATTAAAATTTGTTTTATTAATTTTTTACGATTTGAATGGTGATTCAAATTTTGTGGTACATCTAAAAAAAAAAGCATTGTAAAATGGTAAAGCATTGTAAAATGTAAAGGCATGCCTCATTTCACATACAGATTGCTGTAAATTAATTTCCTTCTGTCTGTGTGAGTCATTGTCTTTCTTCTCTGTTCCACCAACTGCAATAGAGTGTGTGTGTTTGTGTGTTAAATGCCTTCCTGATGTATGTGCGTTGTAGGATAACAAAAAAAAAAAAAATCACAATGGAACCCACATGAGATGCAGGTGCTTCCTGGATTCCTGACAGAAATTCCTCGCTGACCTACGCATTTCTTATTATATACACTGTAAATGATGTGCCAGAGCACACACGCTCTTACAACACACACTCATCCACATAAGGAGCCTTCAAAATAATCTAATATACACTGGGCATTTGATAAGCTCCGCCCCCTTGCTCATGATGATGAAAGCGATGATGACGATGGTAAATGTCAGAATTCCTAGACGCACAGCTGCATATGCCGGTAAAATAGTGGGTCACGTAATGACACACGCAGTAAACCATCTCAGCTGATCAATAACAGACACTCAAGAGTAGTGGGAGATGAAAAAGCAGAGGCATTAATAGACGTTCAATGCATGGAAACGTTCCAGGAGGTCGGACGAGTGTTCCAGGAAAACAACGTTATGCGTTTAGACTAAAACAGCTAATGGCTCATGTGTTTGAAATTTCGCACACTGCGTCAGTTCGAAGTCATTAAAATTAAGTGATGATGTTCAGTGCCAATCATGTTTTTAAAGTTCATCCCTAAAAGCACGCACACACACACATATAAACACAAACACAGAGGCCTGAGTCAGACTTCACACCCCTCTGACTGTATTACTGATCATTCTAATGTCACAATGCTACAGGGCACGGAAAGAGAGAGATATAAATGTACCTCGCCTTTTCTATTCAGGAGAACAAAGCAGCTCTAGTCAGGAGCAGTAAAAATAGCACAGACTCCAGGTGCTCGCAGACGCTGTCTGATTGAAGGAGAAACCACATCGGGGTCTGCATGTCTATTTTCTGTCGTGTGTGTGGAAAATATTCAGTTTACACCCTGATTTTGAACCCTGGGTCGTCTCAGTTTGATTCTGAATTACTATTTATATAGCTTTTTGATAATTAAGGCATTAACGGAAGATGTTTTGAACTATAGGTAGACATCACGACCAGCAGCACAATCGCCTGACAGCAAGAGGGTTGCTGGTTTGAGCCTCAGCTGGGTCAATTGGCATTTCTCTGTGGAGTTTGCATGTTCTCCCTGTGTTCACATGGGTTTCCTCCAGGTGCTCCAAGTTTCCCCCACAAGCCCAAAAATGTGGTTTAGGTAGATTGGGTACGCTAAATTGTTCGTAGTGTATGTGTGTGAATGAGTGTGTATGGATTTCCCAGTGATGGGTTGCAGCTGGAAGGGCAACTGCTGCGTAAAACATATGCTGTATGAGTTGGTGGTTCATTCTGCTGTTGTGACCCCAGATTGATAAAGGATTATAAATGAATGAAGGTAGACTTTTTAGGTAACACACTAGTGTTAAATTGTTGCCCTTGGATTTGACCGGACATTATGTTAACACACCATCACACACTACATCATTTATAGGGAATTTAACTTTGGTGAAAATTATAGAAATAAATAAATAAATAATATGAATCAAAATATTCTAATTAAATTGTACTAATTTGAAACTAATTGACTTGAGTATTATTGTATTCGGGACACTTTTAAATTTATTGGTGTTGAATTATTAGCAATATGGTAAACCCTTCCAGTTCAGTTTGAACTGGAATTTCTGACACTGGAAGCAGACGACACAACAACGATGCTACATTTATGCTAAATATACTTGCACTGTTCCTACTAGCTAGCCTTTATTACAGTCACCTCTAAACCTCACTGCCATCCGGGTCACGGCACCAACATAACATTTTCAGTTTTACTTGAACTGGCGTTTCTGACACTGGAAGTAGATGAGCTGACAAGAATACTACTTTTATGCTCTGTTATCTTGCACAGCTCATATTAGCTGAACTTCATTACACTCACCCCCTAAACCTCACTCCAATCTGGGTCACGGCACCAATGTAACCCATTTGGTTTTGTTTGAATTTACATTTCTTACATTGAAAGCATATGCTCTAACAAAGATGCTACTTTTATGCTATAAATATGCTTGAACAGCTTCTACTAGCTAGCTTTTATTACATTCACCCCCTAAACCTCACTTATATCCGGGTCACGGCACCAATTTAATTCCTCTGATTCTGTTTGAAGTTGCATTTTTGACACTGAAAGTAGATTGGCTAACAAGGATGCTATTTTCATGCTAAATATGCTTGCATAGCTACTACTAGCTAGCCTTCATTACAGTCACCCCCTAAACCTCACTGCCACCCGTGTCACGACACCAACACAAACCTTCCAGTTCTACTTGAACTGCCATTTCTGACATTAAAGGCAGATCCGCTAACAAGAATGCTACTTTTATTGCTGTTTTGTTCCACAGCTCCTACTAGCAAGACTCCATTACAGTCACCCTTAAACCTCACCTGGGTCACAGCACCAACATAACACTGGAAGCAGATTCTCTGACAATGATGCTACTTTTATGCTAAATATACTTGCACAGCCCTTACTAGCAAGCCTTCATTACACTCACCCCTAAACCTCACTACCATCCAGGTCACGGCACCAGTTTAAGTCCTCTAATTGTGCCTGCCCCAGTCCAAAATAGGATGCATGTGCACTTAGGTCCTACTAGCGGATCTATGTTAAATGTAGAGTTTCTAGCTGTGTAGATCATTCAGAATCCGTCACTGAAGAGATTTAGCAAAAAAGAAAAAAGAAAGATCTGATGTCATTTACCAACCTCGTGTTGTTCTGCATGACTAAAAGAAGAAAAGCTCTCCTATTCATTCAGTGAACAAAATGGTGCACCTTTTATTTTTTTTTATTTTTTTTTATTTCTTCTCTATTGAAATGACTGTATTTTACAATCAAAATTGCACCAAGAATCATTAAACGTGACCGTGCCTTCAGAATAATAGCAAACAAGAAAATATAATTATATCTACATTGAAAAGAATAGCTTTAGTTCATAGAGTGTCATGTTGTTGTTTGCTTGGCAATATGCCAACATCAAACTCGGCTGGAATAGAGCTATTATAGTCTCTCTTCCAGTGTGTCTGGAAAATGACTGGCCATTGTAGAAAAACAGATCAACGTCAAGATGAGTAAGAGGCACAAACTCAATCACCAACTCAGTATAGAAGATGTAGTCACAAGATGCTTTGCAGGCTCTCACAATAAGTCTAAGAGCTGGATCAAATAAATCAGGATAAAAGCGCCAGTTGTTTATTTTTACATACACAAGCAGATAACCATAAGTATTGGTTTAAAGAATGAAACATGAGTCAGCCAGCAGAGCTTATTGCCCTGAGAATTATATGTAATCAGATCACGTTGTGAGTCTACGACACAGTGGGTCAGATGTGTGTTAACAGTGGAGCACTGTGTCTTGTTTTCTGCCAATTAAAGGAATAGTTAACTTTTGCAGTGCTTATGTAGCCGCTAACAGACTCTCTGATCTTGGATAACCAAATAACCTTGTATAATTAATTCAGTAGATGGCAGCGTATGTACTGCGTCATTTGGGAAACAATATATATAAAGTACATGCGTCATGAATGTCATTAAAAAATGGCGCATCAATGGAATACATCAAATCAATGATGCAGGTTATTTATGACGTGATATCTTTGACTTCAAACCTGCATTTAAAACCAGCAAGCAATTTTTAAATTTGCAGACAAAAAATATCTAAAATTTTTAACCAATACAAATTTTTCCATTGGATTTGTTTCTTAAGATGGTTGTCTATAGCTTTCTTGATTACAGTCACCAATAAACCTCTTTGCAATTTGAGTCACGGCACCAACACAACCTATTCAGTTCTATTTGAATTGCCATTTCGGACACTGGAAGCCTAACAAGGATGCTGTAATGTAAAGTAGATGCTGGACAAAAGATTGCACATCCAAATTCAGAGTTTATTGGCAGAATGGTCAGGCAAGCAACATTCAACACAGGAGCAAGCAGATGTATATGGCAATTCAGAGTCATGTCGATAAACAGGCAAGTGGTTAGAGACATGCAGCAGACAACGTAAAACAGAAAGATTTAAACACGGCAAAGCAAAGCAAGGAAAACGCGTCATACAGTTCACTTCACAGATAAACAAGACTAAGCAATGAGTGCCTCAAAGTAAGCCATATATGTGTTTGTAATCAGTACTTGAGCAGCATCAGCTGTGTAAGTGTAATCAATGGAGACTTGAAGCAGGTGTGTGTGCGTTGCATGACTGGAACTGTAGTCAATATACCAGCAGATTTTTAGTCTGTTAGCGATCTGCACAGGCTGGATTGCTGGTGATTGTGACAGACTTTTATGCTAAACATACTTGCACAGCTCCTACTAGCAAGCTTTCATTACACTTAACCCTAAACCTCACTGCCATCCATATCACGACACCAACATAACCTTTCAAGTTCTACTTGAACTGGTGTTTCTGACACTGGAAGCAGATGAGCTAATAAGGATGCTACTTTTATGCTAAGTATACTTACACAGTGTCTACTAGCTGATCTTCATTACGCTTACCCCTTAAACCTCAATGCCATCCAGGTCACGGCACCAACAAAATACTATTAATGACGTGATATATTTGATTTTAAAACTGCATTTAAAACCAGCAAGCAATGTTTAAATTTGCACAAGAGTTTTTAGTCAAAGTTTTAGATTGGATTTGTTTCTCAAGATGGTTGCCATTAGCTTCCTTCATTACAGTCACCCATAAACTCCTCTGCCATCCGGGTCACGGCACCAACACAACCCTTCTAGTTCTATTTGAACTGCCATTTCTGATGCTGGAAGCAGAAGCCCTAACATGGGTGCTACTTTTATGCTAAATATACTTGCACAGCTCCTAGCCTTCATTACACTCATTCATAAACCTCTCTGCCATCCAAGTCATGGCACCAACAAAACCCTTCCAGTATTTGAACTGCCATTTCTGATGCTGGAAACAGATGCCCTAACAAGGATGCTACTTTTATTCACAATAAATCTGCACAGTGCCTACTAGCTGACCTTCATTACAATCACTTATCCATGCCATCCAGGTCGCGGCACCAACACAGCACATTGTTAATGACTTGATTTTTTTGACATCAAAACTGCATTTAAAACCAGCTAGCAATGGTTAAATTTGCACAAAATAAATATTTAAGATTTGTAGACAAGGGCGAGGCAGTGACACATTAGGTAGTGCTGTAGCCTCACAGCAAGAAGGTTGCTGGGTCGAACCTCGGCTCAGTTGATGTTTCTGTGTGGAGTTTGCATGTTCTCCCTGCCTTTGCGTGGGTTTCCTCCGGGTGCTCCGGTTTCCCCCACAGTCCAAAAGACATGCGGTACAGGTGAACTGGGTATACTAAATTGACCATAGTGTATGAGTGTAAGTGTGATTGTGTGTGGATGTTTCCCAGAGATGGGTTGCGGCTGGAAGGGCATCTGCTGCGTAAAAACTTGCTTGATAAGTTGGCGGTTCATTCCGCTGTGGCGACCCCGGATTAATAAAGGGACTAAGCCGACAAGAAAATGAATGAATGAATGGATTTGTAGACAACTGAAATGTTTACATTGGATTTGTTTCTCTAGATGGTTGTCATTAGCTTTGCAGCTAACATCAAACTTTTGGATTCAACAATTTTTGTTGCTTTTAAATGATTGAAAGAATTTAACTTACAATGAATTTGCCATCAGTAGTATTTTTTTAAAAGTGTCACAAGACGTAAAAGAGGAAGTTGTTATTGTTCCTCATTCATTGAAATGTCATTTAAGTGCAGTCTTTTGTTTAGGGAAGCACATTCTCTTACCTTCTCGTAAATGTTTTTGCGTGTGAATTAATTTGCTATTTTAGAGCATGACAACAATGTAAACATTCAGCTGGGAAGTTTCGAGGCTTCCAGGGGTTTCCCAGAGCAAATCTCTAGAAGTAAACAAAACAGCCTATTGTTCTACCTGTTTTGAACTTATTGTCCAGTTTTGATTTGATGACATCTGTTTCCATTACAGATATAGTGACCCTAGACCTGGACACTCATATTTAAAATCCAGTTTTACTACACGCAGAAATGGCATCTGCTGTTTGTTCAAGCTACTTCTGAGCTGAATTTGTTAAAACTAACAAGCTAATTCCATTCCTTCATGCTGTCCCAACACAAATCAATTGTGTGGAACCCAAACAAATTTTCAGTGTAATTTTAACTAAAACAAAATATTTTTTAATTTAATGGCATTTAATTTATTTTTTTGGTTTTTATTAAAAGTTTTGGCTTTTATTTTTTTGTAAGTTTTTAGTCATTTTAATTTGTGATGGTCGTGTAGTGTTTTAGCATTATTGTTGTTAAAAGTCTGTGAAGTGCTTTTTAAATGAGCATTTAGTTCAAAGTGTGGTGTTTAAAGGTAAAGAAAGGGTGGGACAAAAAGTAGCCCCTCCCCTATTTTTTAAAACAGCCAATAGCATTTAGGTTTTTTATCTTAACTCTGCCAGTGGGATTGTTTGAGATCAAAGGCATCAAATGAAAAGCGTCTTAAAGGGGGTGGAATGTGTCCAAAACAACAGAGCATTTCATTGGTTAAATGATTTGATGAGAAACTGAAGTATGAGTTGAAGTCAAAAAATTGTTGAACCATTTAGGCGGAAGTAACAAACTACACCCAAAAAGATAATCAATAATTTAATGTATCTTAATAATAAACATATTGATATTATGGACAATAATAATGTGAATAATGATTCATTATTTACACTTTTAGAGGTCTATTTACGAATATTCTCATTGTATTTGTGTTCATAACAGCACCAAATGCTAGGAGACTTAATTTATTTTCTCATTTAAATTTTAATTTAATCTAGCTTACTACATACTGATATACTGATTCTGAGTTCCTGTGATTTTCTTATTAGGTCACTGGTTCGAGCCCCGGCTGGGTCAGTAGGCATTTCAGTGTGGAGTTTGCATGTTGTCCCCGTGTTGGTTTCCTCTGGGTGCACTGGTTTCCCCCACAAGTAAAAATTATGTGGTACAGGTGAATTGGGTAAGCTAAATTGTCTGTAGAGTAAGAGTGTGAATGAGTATGTATGAATGTTTTCCAGTGATAGGTTGCAGCTGGAAGAGCATCCTCTGCGTAAAACATTTGCTGGATAAGTTGGCAGTTCATTCCGCTGTGGCGACCCCGGATTAATAAAGGGACTAAGCAGAAGAAAATGAATGAATGGATGTTAATACTGTAGTAAATTGGGCTTTTACTTACTGTTGATTTCAGTCTTCACTAGGGTATTGTATAGTAAAGTGGCATCTATTGTCCTTTATAATCTTTTATCTACAATAAATGCACAAAAAATATGAAGTAACATTTTTTTTTGCAATTTAGATCAATATTGTTAGACCAAATATCGCAATGAAGGATTTAAAAAAAAATCCCTTTTGTCCCTTTTAAACTTTTTGTTAGATATGTTACTTTTGTCAATTTTCTTGCTAAAACTTTAACACTGTATATTAAGAAATACACATAATATTTAACATAATGAATGTATAATATATACTTTAATATTAATATAGTATAATTTAATTCTAACTACCTATATAAAACATATAAGCTAAACAATGTTAAAGTATAGAAAATATTAAAAACATATTCAACATAGGCTCATTCTGAAAACATAGCCCTATATACATTTCTAGAGAGCAAGCATTATATGGCCAGAAGTACGTATGGCTGCATTTAGTCTTTAAAAGGATCGCTACGGGTTGGTATGTAGCCGTTCTATTTCGTGCTTACAAGCTGACTGCTCACCTCTGTATGAATGACTTTTCCGCTGTTACCAGAGTACGTCAGCAGACTTGACATGTGGAGCTGAGTTGATCGTGATGATGGGGTTTGAGTCCGGTGAAGAACGGTTCCAGAAAGCAGGTAAGACAAAAGCAAAAGACAAAAAATAAACAAGTAAATAACAGGGTGAGATTGTGGTCAAATCTAAAATGTAATAAAAATCAGGCAACTTTCTGGATTACTTTTCAAAGCTCTGTCAGTCGGGTATAGTGAAGATGGTGGGTGGGTCAGTCTGTGCTTTTTAAAACACTATTGGTTTGCTTTAGGGAGGGGTGGGTAGCTGGGGGGGTCGGTCAATTGGTAAGTCAGCCAGTTAGTCAGTTAATAGTGGCCTCTGGTGGATTTACACAAAACAGCAGGCGCGAATGACATTTGCGAAAACAAAAACTGCAAAAAAACGTAGCTCCTGGGATGTATTTTGCAAACTCCAGAAAAAGGGCTATATATATATATATATATATATATATATATATATATATATATATATATATATATATATATATATATATATATATATATATATAGGGCTACGTTTTCAGAATGAGCCTGGGTTATTTAATTTGGGTTGACATTTTAATTTACTCTGAATATATCTATAATAAAACCATACACTAACTTTTTTGTTACTATATCTGTTTAAGTAACCTTTTTTGCAGAGCAATATTATCAATACCATATACCATGATAAAAGGGATTTTAGAACAATCTTTCCTTTAAACCTTTTGTCAAACATATCACATTAATTGCAAATTTTCTAACTCTTTCAGCATATATTAAGAAATTTATTGAAAATTGATTATAATATATGTATAATATATAAGATTAATATAATCATTTAATTATAACTATAAAAGTATACAGTATAAGCGGATAATAATGTTAAACTGTTGAAAATATTACAAACATTTTATAATGCCACTAATCACCTATGATTTTTGCATACTTTTCATTTAGTTGTTTCTTTTAGTGGTTTTGCACAATTATAATGAATTATATAGCAAAAGTTTTGATGAATCATTGTATGCATGTTTAATGAGGCCCATTGAGACTTGTTGTGCAGCCGGCTAATTTTCCCAATCATATTTTCTACCTGAGGTTGCAAAATAATGCGGAAAGCTTGTTTATATCGATGAGTCTGGCACAGATGAAGCAGGTGATTCAGTCTTTGAATTGCTCCATGTCCTTCTCTGCAGGTCACCGCCTTTAATTCTAGTTGAGTGGATTTGGCTTTCTGACACCCACACAGACTCACTTAAATAAGGGAGGGGGAGTAAAAAGGGAAAATGAGAGAAAAAGGGAACTGGCAGCTCACTCCTCATCACGAGAGACTGCTGCAGGCCAGGGCTGAACGGCCCACCTTCTTTACCCACCCTGAATGTTACTACTATTACCTTGTTATTACAGCAATTTACAATCCTTCTTGTGACATGAAATGGGATTGATGCTTCTTGTATCCCATGCAACCACTATGAATACCTTCCCCTTTAAAGTTAAAAGCACCTGTCAACTCACCCTTGATGCCTTTTGGCATTCTTCCATTGAGATAGTCACTGCATATCTCAAAATTTTACAGAAATGATCATTTGCTGTCTTTTTTAATCAAATATGTTCGTAGTTGAGCTCGTTCATCATGAATCTATTTACCACTTTCAACAGTTCAGTTCAATTGCTTTACCAGTTGTGTACTGTTTAGTGAAGATATAATTCGGCCATCTCGGGTAGATCAAAAGCCTTTGTTTTATTACCTTTGACCGTCATGATGAACTTTGAGGGAAAACGAAATCCACATCTCACCTCATGCTCCCTGCACTTTTTTCGTATGCTGTCAAACCTTTGTCTTTGTTTCATTACGTTGGCTGCAAGATCAGGAAAGCGTATCTGGAAAGTGTATATGTATAATCTGCCATCATAACCTGCTGAAAATCCAGCTTAAACCAGCCTAAGCTGGTTGGCTGGTTTAAGCTGGTTGACCAGCCTGGTTTTAGAGAGGTTTTGGCCATTTCCACGCTGGTTTCCATCCATTTCTAGCCTGGTCTTAGCTGGTCAGGCTGGAAAATGACCAGCTAAATCCAGCTAAATCCAGCTTGACCAGCCTGGTTTAAGCTGGACATAGCTGGTTTTGGCTGGGCTCCCAGCCTGGCTAGGCTGGTCAAGCTGGTTTTAGCTGGTCGACCAGGCTGGTTTTAGAAAGGTTTTGGCCATTTCCAGGCAGGTTTCCAGCCATTTCCAACCTGGTCTTAGCTGGTCAGGCTGGGAGAGGACAAACTGGTAACAGCAAGAAAACCGTCCATATGGAGGTTAGCGGTCAGCTGGTACTACAAAATTAAACGCTGGGATACCAACATGTAGTTTTTGTTTTAAAGATGAAATTAAGCCATACATATTTCTGACTATATACTTTGCAATCTCCAGAAAAGTATATAGGGCTATATTTTCAGAATGAGACTATATTGAACAAATGACAATATTTTAAACATAATCGAGAGAATGGCTGCTAATTTAATAATACATTTTTCAAGCACAGTTTGTGGCATAGCTAGCTACTTTTTCGAAATAGCTCACCCAAGCTATTTTACTAAATTACTTCCCTACTGAAAAAAAACAGCTTAAACCAGCCTAAGCTGGATGGCTGGATTTAGCTGGTCAACCAGACTGGTTTCCAGCCATTTTCAGCTTGGACTTAGCTGTTCAGGCTGGGAGAGGCCAGCTAAAACCAGCTTGACCAGCCTAGCCAGGCTGGAAGCTCAGCCAAAACCAGCTATGTTTAGCTTAAACAGGCTGGTCAAGCTGGTTTTAGTGGGATTTAGCTGGTCATTTTCCAGCCTGACTAGCTAAGATCAGGCTGGAAATGGCTGGAAACAAGCCTGGAAATGGCCAAAACCCCTCTAAAACTAGCCTGGTTGACCAGCTAATACCAGCCAACCAGTCTAGGCTGGTTTAAGCTGGATGTTTCTGCAGGGTTGTAATTAGCTTTGTTTTGCTAAAATTAATTAGCCACATTTTCTGAACTACTATATCACCAAACTATCAAACATTCATCTAAAAGTAGACCAACCATGTTATAGTTTGTATAATATAGTACATTTTTACATAAAAGGTTTTGCAAGAGTTTCAATGTTATCGGATCATCGTTGTTTACACTGTTTTTAGCATAGGTAGCTAAATTTTCTGAATAGCTCTTGTAAGTTATTTCAGCACATAACTTTTAACTTGCTTTGTTTTGCTGAGATTAGTTAGCCACATTTCCTATATTAGTAAACTACCAAAAGTAGTCCAACCATAATAGTTTGTATGATATAGTAAATGTTGACATATAAAAGGTTTTGCAAGATTTTCAATTGTTTGTCGGATCACCGTTGTTTACACAGTTTGTAGCATAGCTAGCTGCATATTCGTACATACATATAAATAGCTCACGCAAGCTATTTTAGCACATATTGTAACTAGCTTTGTTTGGCTAAGATAAGATTAGCCACATTTTCTGGACAACTATATCAGTAAACTATGAAAACATTTATCTGCCTAGAAAAGTAGTCTAACCACTTTTGCTAAACAGTAGCTTTTGTAGCATAGTTTGTTAATTTTCTAATGAGCTTGTCTGATACTGTTGCTAAATTATAAATTATCTGATGCTAAATATGCTAATTTTATAGCTACCTAGTCTGACTCTATGATAAATAAACATTAATCTGCCTAAAAATAGTCCTAAAACGGTTAACACAACAAAATTAGCATCACAATTTTGCTTTTAGCACTTATTAAGTGCATTTCTGCAACCTTGCATTCCTTTGTTTTTCGACATGCTAAAAGACAACATGCCAGAGGCCAATGAAAGCATTTGTTTTAAACTTCTGAACCCAGAACAATCCTGTACATGCAAGTATCTTGAGTATTTTTAGAGCACTTGATATGAATTGTATGCTTCACATTTGCAGTCTGCATCCCACACCCCCTATATCCACTGGAGAGCGATGTGAAGCGAATGACTCATTTTTCTATATTCTTGATCTCAGATCCCTCGGGAGGGAAGGAGGGATGAAGAATCCGAGGAAGGAGAGCTGGAGGGGGTGTTGTGGAGAAAGGCAGTGGCAACAGACGGGTGACACATCTCTTAGCTGGAGGTTTTCTCCCCTCCTCTGAGGCAGAATCTATAAATAGCCTAACCTACTGCCTTCATTAGACCAGACAGAGCTCTCCACACACTCTTCACCCACGACCAGCCATATAGCTTTACCAAAACACAACGTACATCCACCATTACTTACTCCTTATTAGTGGCCAGAGGATGAAGAGAAGAAAAAAAGGTTGTGTGTCTCTGTCTGCAGACAATACATGTCCTTGCTGTGACTCACTGGGTGATAAGCGCGTGGGCGCACATGTGTGTTTATGTGCGAGTGTGTCTAAATGTGTCTCTGGGTGAAGATGGCATTCTTCAAGACAAGTTTGGCGACTCTGACGAACTGTAAACTCTCCAATGTGTGTCATGGAGAAAAAAATTAATTACGCTTTGACAGTCAGTTAGTAACGTAAAAAATGTAATGTAATTTCAAAACATTATAGGAAAGAATATTGAATAGCTGTAGGATGATAACTATTAATTTAACTATAAATATTAAACTGTAATATATTGTTTGTATGCACAAGTACAGTAAAATTACACACTAGAATATTTTTTTACATATTGATAACTAATACATTTTTTACATATAAAAGGTTTTGCAAGATTTTCAATGTTGTCAGATCACCGTTATTTACACATTACAGGACTATCTGGGGTTACATTCAATTGCTGCTGTGTTCACTGTGCGTTACGACAGGAGATTACACATTGCATGACTATACAATAGGAAAAATAACTAACAACTTGGTATGGTCTACAAACTAACTCCTCCCACTACTTTGTGTCTTAATCACCAATGTATTTTTCAGCAGAACTCATTTCGCACAGCCGGACTTGAATTGCCAAACCAGGCCCGGCCCTAACCAGTTTGGCACCCTAGGCAAGATTTCAGGTAGGGCCCCGTCACATTGCAGTAAATTCCACTGCTAGTGTATGGTCATAAGAAACTAAATAGCTTTTGCTTGAGGAAGGAATGAAGGGGGTAGTTACATTACTATTTCTATTTTCCATAACATCTATGCCCTTCCATAACATTAGCTGACGTTAAAACTAACAGATAGCAATATAGCTATTTATTGATTAGCAATCTGTCAACGTTGGGATGTAAAAAATATGGGACAACAAATAACTTCAAATGATAGAATACATAGCAAACATTAGAAAGTATTGACAATAAAATAAAAGATTTAGCCTATTAAAATCAATGGCCTATACAGAAATTAAATAAACATATAAAATCTATTTCACTTTTAATTGTATTTGCATATTGATTAAAGTTACTATAGTTATTTAGTGAAGAGCAGCAAATGAATCTCTTATTGTGTTTTGTTTGATAACAGAGGTGTTAATGTAAGAATGCACAGATCGACAATGAAGCATTCGACTACTTTAGTAACTGTTTGTGCTTATTTAAGAGAAAATTAGTTGTTTTTAAAATAAAACAAGCAGGACGGAGCAAAAAATAAAATATAAAAAAAGAAGCACTTTTCCGACGCTCCCTTACTGAGAGCTCTGCTCAGCGCGAGCTCTTCCAGCTAAACGCATATTGCGAGGGCTTAAACAGAGCTGTGGTCGTAATGTCAAGCAAAAAAAAAGAAAAAAGACAGCTGTGAAACATAACCAGCTTTGTCTTTTTTTTAGGAAACACACTTTAGATCTTTTTAGGGTAAGAGGTTTTTGAGTTATTGCCATCTATCACTGAATGTGTGTCAGGAATATCAAAAACAAAACCAACTTAACCGCGTTCATTTCTGGCGCCCCCCTGGATGTACAGTGCACTTAGCATTTGCCAATACTGCCTATGCGACGGGCCAGCCCTGTGCCAAGCGATCCAGATATTTAGCATGCCACATTTTCCACAGACGTCTGCAACACATCTTTGATAATTCACACTGCATGATTGTCACTTGGGTGAATGAGCACTGTTTTGTGAAATTAATCTGTGAACTCTGCATTGCTATTTCTTTTTGCATTATGATTATTCACAATAAATGGGGAGATTTGAGGCATCAAATAGCACACAATAGAAATATTTGCTGATCAAAGGTCAAAAGATTGTCAATGGACACATAACCAACCAACAATCCATCTATCCAACCTACTAACTATTCATCTAACCAACCATTCATCCAACAGACCCACTGTCCATCCATGGTTTCTGCCAATAATCCTTCCATCCAATTAACCAACCAACAATCCATCTATCAAACTAACTATCAATCAGATCTAGCATCCATTCAATAGACCCACTGTCCATCAATCCTTCCTGCCAACTATCCTTCAATCCAATCTTCTAACCAACCACCCGCAAATACATCCAACAAACAAACCAGCCTATCACCTATCAATAAGCCATTCATCCGTGCTTCTAACTATTCATCCATCTATCCAACAGACCATCCTAAAGACCCTTCATGCATCTCAACCAACCATTCATCCATTCCACAAACCAACAAACCAACAATTAATCAACTGGCAAATCATTTATCCATACATCCAACCAACCCACCAACTAACCAACCAACCAACCAACCATTCAACCATACATACATCCAACCAAACATCTGTCCATCTAACTAACCATTCAACCACTCATCTGTCCACCCATCCAACTAACCAACTGTCTGTTTATCTATCTAACTAACCAACCAACCAATCAACCATTCATCCATCCCCCAAATAACCGATTATCCATCCGTCCATCCGTCCATCCATCTATCCAACAGACCATCCAAAAGACCCTTCATCCATCTTTCTATCCAACCATCCGTTTATCCATTCCACAAACCAACTAACCAACAATTAATTAACCGGCAAATCCTTTATCCATACATGCAACCAACCAATCATCTGTCCAACCATCCAAAACATTATTCATCCATCCATACACCCAACCAACCATCTGCCCATCTAACTAACCATTCAACCATTTTTCCATCCACCCATCCAATTAACCATCTGTCTATCTAACTAACCAATCAACCAACCAAGCATTCATCCATCCCCCTAACAACCAACCATCCATCCATCCATCTATCCATCCATCCATCCATCCATCCATCCATCCATCCATCCATCCATCCATCCATCCAAATAACCAACTGTCCTTCTATTAACTTATCACTCAATCCATCCAACTAAACAACTGTCTGTCCGTCCATCCATCCATCTATCCAACTCACCAACTGTACATCTATCTATACAACCATCTATTCAACTAAGCAACTGTCCGTCCATTTATACATCCATCCACCCAACTAACCAACTGTCCGTTTATGCATCCATCTCTCCATCCAACTAACCAACTGTCCGTTTATGCATCCATCTCTCCATCCAACTAACTAACTGTCTGTGCGTCCGTCTGTCCATCCATCCATCCATGCATCCATCTGTCCATCCATCCATCCATCCATCAATCCATCCATCCATCCATCCATCCATCCATCCATCCATCCATCCATCCATCCAGCTAACCAACTCTCTGTCCATATCCATCTATCCATCCATCTATCTAACTAACTAACCAACTGTCCATCCATTCATATATCCATATATCATATATCCATCCATCCATCCATCCATCCATCCAACAACTAACCAGATGTCCATATATCTAAACTTCCATCTATACAATTAGCCAAATGTCCTTCCATCCATCCATCCATCCATCCAACAAACTGTCTGTCCATCCATCCATCCATCCATCCATCCATCCATCCATCCAACAAACTGTCTGTCCATCCATCCATCCAACTTACCAATTCTCTGTCCATCTATACATCCATCCATCCATCTATCCAACTAACCAACCAACCAACTGTCTGTCCATCCATTCATCGATCAAACTAATCAACTGTCCATCCATCCACCCAACTAACCAACTGTCTGTCCATATATCCATACATCCAATTAACCAACTGTCCTTCCATTATCACAATCTGTCCTCCATCTCACAAACAACCAGCCAACCAACAATCCATCCATTCATTCATCCATTTATAATTTATTAGGTCAAAAAATTTGATTTTATGGAAAAGAGCAGTTGACTTTTTATGTTCCAGAAAAACAATCTGATTGATCCATTCTCTAAACAGCATATCCTTCAAGAGTCAAAGAATAATTTAACTAGCATAGTTGCTTGAACCCATTTGAAATAGCATTTTTAGTCTGACATCTTGTGCTCTAGTCATATATTGTTGTATAACTGTATTATTGTTTTGGTGCTAATTACTCTATTGCTTTATTAATAATGCAGGATGGCACTGTTGCCGGTTTCACTGTCTGAAAATGCCAGCTGAACAGTCTCGCCGCAGACAACACTGTTGAGTGGGAGGCCTACTGCTGAAGTGCTAAAAACCACCATCTTATTAAAAGTATACAAAATGATTACAATGAGTCAACCACTTAAAACTAAATACCAAACCTGAGTCACACATGCTATATGAGTAACGACACCTCTGGAACAATAGAGCCGGATGTTTTCATACCTTATAGGCTTGTCATCTACACAAATGCAGTTTTACATAACATTACGGGGAATTTTCTTTTGTGATTTAGCACCACTGACCACACTGTTTTGTAGAAGAATATAACTTTTTTCCTGGAAGTACTATACTGTTGACTAATTTACTGTCCAAATACATGCACTTAAAACACTTTAACAGTCCAGTAGATCATTTCTCAGAAGCAAATAGCACTTCAAATATTGTTTGAGGTATTTAAATAAAAAATAAAAGTCAAAAACCAAGACAAAATTCTAATAATGGCACAAATGAACACTAAAATTATTTAAAATCTATGCATCTAATTCATCAATCCATCCAACAACCAATCAAACATCCATCCATTCATCCTAAACCCACTAACTACCATCCATCCTCCATACAGCCATCCCACTAGCCAACCATTTATCCGACCAACCATCCATTCACAAGTCCACCCACCCAACCATCAAATAAACAATCCAGCCAACCATCCAACTGAACAACAAACCATCTGTCCATCTATTCATCCATCCATCCAACAATTATATGCATTCTCAATTCACCAAACCAGCCATGCATCCAATTAGACAACCATGCATCAATCCATCCAACAACCAATCAGACATCCATCCATTCATCCTAAACCCACTAACCATCTTCCATCATACTGCAAATCCATCCCACCAGCCAACCATTTATCCAACCAGTAATCCAACTAGATAACAAACCATCTGTCCATCTATTCATCCTTCCATCCATCCAATAATTATATGCATTCTCAATTCACCCAACCAGCCATCCATCCAATCAGACCATGCATCAATCCATTCAACAACCAATCAAACATCAATTCATTCATCCTAAACCCACTACCTACCATCCATCCTCCATACAGCCATCCCACCAGCCAACCATTTATCCAACGAACCATCCATTCACAAGTCCACCTGCCCAACCATCATATCAACAATCCAACCAACCATCCAACTAAACAACAAACCATCTGTCCATCTAATCATCCATCCATCCAACAATTATATACATTCTCAATTTACCCAACCAGCCATCCATCCAATCAGACAACCATGCATCAATCCATTCAACAACCAATCAAACATCCATCCATTCATCCTAAACCCACTAACCATCATCCATCATACTGCAAATCCATCCAACCAGCCAACCATTTATCCAACCAATTATCCAACCAGATAACAAACCATCTGTCCATCTATTCATCCATTCATCCATCTATCCATCTATCCATCCATCCATCCATCCACCTATCCATCCAACAATTATATGCATTCTCAATTCACCCAACCAGCCATCCATCCAATCAGACCATGCATCAATCCATTCAACAACCAATCAAACATCCATTCATTCATCCTAAACCCACTAACCATCATCCGTTCTCCATACATCCATCCCACCAGCAAACCATTTATCAAACCAATCATCCAACTAGATAACAAACCATCTGTCCATCTATTCATCCATCTATTCATCCAACAATTATATACCAAATATCACACCAGCCAACCATTTATCCAACGAACCATCCATTCACAAGTCCACCCGCCCAACCATCATATCAACAATCCAACCAAGCATCCAACTAAACAACAAACCATCTGTCCATCTAATCATCCATCCATCCATCCATCCATCCATCCATCCATCCATCCATCCATCCATCCATCCATCCATCCATCCATCCAACAATTGTATACATTCTCAATTTACCCAACCAGCCATCTATCCAATCAGACAACCATGCATAAATCCATCCAACAACTAATCAAACATCCATCCATTCATCCAAAATCCACTAAACATCATCCATCCTTCATACATCCATCCCACCAGCCAACCATTTTCAAACCAACCATCCGTTCACAAGTCTACCCACCCAACCATCATATCAACAATCCAACCAACCATCCATCCAACCAAAAAAAACCACATCTGCCCATCTACAGTATTCATCCATCCATCAAATCAACCATTAATATTCTTAATTCACTCAATCAGCCATCCATTCAATCAGACATCCACCCATTAACCATGCATCAATCCATCCAACAACCAAACATCCATCCATCCATCCTAAACCCACTGACCACCATCCATCCTCCATACATCCAACCAGGCAACCTTTTTCCAACCATTCATCCATTCATTTACCCACGTATCCACATATTTACTTAAAATTTCTGAAATACTGATAAAAAATTGCAAACGCTGCCAATCTCAGACTGACATTTGCACACATTTGCACATAATTTTAGATATTTTGAAACTGTAGCTAATTTCTTCAGCATGAATCTATCATCTTTCAGTTACAGCAACACTTCCCTATTTTTAAATGTCGAGAGTGAATGTATTTGATCCATTTTAGTCAATTGGTTTTGTAAGTTTCAATGACAGCATCTGTTCTCACACACAATGAGGCAGAAACTACCTTCGTTTTTTTCCCGCAGTATCACTTTCAGGATCAAAATAAGGATGTGCATATAAAAGCTAACCACTAACACCCTCTTTCACAGTCCAGAAATGTCTGTTGGTTGAGCTCTGTCAGAGCTGTGTGGGCAGATGGGGTTTTGGTGGCGTGTGTGTCAGTTAGTCACAGACGTGTGTCCATGTGCATCTCTGCTTTCTCTACGGTCAGATTGGGGCAAAATAGCACCTGCATTACTTCCCTTTTAAAAGACAGAAACCTCAATGATAGTCTAAAAATGACAGAAACATTACAACATGCGATCAGTGGGAGTCCTTAACTTTCATTACGCAATATATATGACTTTCAGAACAGTTTTCTTCAAGCTAGTGGTTCTGCTTCAATTATGTCACTGTTCTTTATAGTTTAGTTTATAAACCTTAAAGTCCAAACCTAGTATTTGTTAGTTGTGTTGTTATACATACACTACCTGACAAAAGTCCTGTCGCCTATCCAAGTTTTAGGAACAACAAATAATAATTTGACTTCTAGTTGATCATTTGGTACCAGAAGACGCTGAAGAATACACTTATTTTACCAAAATGAAATATGATCATGTCTTGATTTGAAATTATTTAATTAGGACAGTAAGGTCTGACTTTGCTTATACAAAAGTCTTGTTGCTTAACGGAAATAATGTACAGTATAGAATATAAAGTCATGGTGCATTGAAAAATTTATTAATATTGTGTAAGACTCCCTTGAGCTTGGATGACTGCATCTATACATCTCTGCAATGACTCAACTAAGTTATTGATAAAGTCAATGAATAGCAAAGAAAGCTTTCTTGCAGGACTCCCAGAGTTCATCAAGATTATTTGGATTCATCTTCAATGCCTCCTCCATCTTACCCCCGACATGCTCAGTAATGTTCATGTCTGGTGACTGGGCTGGCCAATCCTAGTGCACCTTGACCTTCTTTGCTTTTAGGAACTTAGATGTGGAGGCTAAAGTATGAAAAAGAGCTCTATCCTGCTGAATAATTTGCCCTCTCTTGTGGTTTGTAATGTAAGGTGCAGTACTGTCTTGATACCTCAGGCTGTTGATGTTGCCATCCAATCTGCAGATCTCTTACACACACCTATACTGAATGTAACCCCAAACCATGATGTTTTCTTCACCAAACTTGACTGATTTCTGTGAGAATCTTGGGTCCATGTGGGTTCCAATGGGTCTTCTGCAGTATTTGTAATGATTAGGATGCAGTTAAACAGATGATTCATCGAAAAAATCTACCTTCTGTCACTTTTCCAATTGATTAACTAGAAGTCAAGTTATTATTTGTTGCTCTTACAACTGGGATTGACGAAAAGACTTTTGTCAGGTAGGGTATACTCACTAGCCACTTTATTAAACACTGTAAGTTTTCACTTAAAAAGTCTTTTCTTTTTGTTTTATGCACTGCTTTGATCAAGCAAAACATATTTACATGTGTTTTTAAAAGCAATCTAGAAATGGAAAAACCCTTACCTGATTCTTACCATGTTTTCAGATTTTACGTCATTCTCACCCTCTTATTTACTTGTTTATTTTATTTTTTTTGGCTTCTGTTTTTGTCTTACCCGCTTTCTGGAACCGTTCTTCACTAGACTCAAACCCCGTCGCGTCGCCATAGTCAACTCCTCTTTGCATCACAAGTCTGCCTACGTACATGGCGAGTTACTGGACAAACTGGTAACAGTGGGAAAGCCCTCCTTACAGAAATAATCGGTTAGCTGGTAGCGCAAATTGAAAAGCCGCTCATTTGTTTAAAAACTAAATGCAGCCATACATACTTGTGTATACATAATTCATGATCTCCAGAAATGTATTTAGGGTTACATTTTCAGAATGAGCCTATGTTGAAAATAAACGAGTTACACAAGATAAATGGTTTATGCTTAAATTCATTTGTAAAATCAACATACATCTACTTTATGAAGCAAAACATTCAATAACTGTATTGCATTTTTGTTCATTTGAATGGGGACCAATACTATAGTATAACAATAGTATGGAGTGCCGCAGGGATCTGTCTTAGGCCATTTCCTGTTTTTGATAAATATACGCCAAACCAAAATATACAAATGACTAATCCAGAAAATATTTTTGCTGTCTAAATGAATTGCTTTAACTCAATATAAAGTGATAGTTCTATCAAAAATGAAAATTTACTCACTATTTTACACCCTCAAGTCATTTCAATCCTTTAAGTGTCTTTATTTTGTTAAAAACTGGTATCTATTGACAAAATAATACTAAGCAAGTCAATGGCAACCAGTTTCCAACGTCATTCAAAATACTCTGTGTTCATTAGAAGAGAAACTCAAACTGGTTTGGAACAAGTGGAGGGTGAGTAAATAATGAGAGAATTAACATTTTTGGTGGAACTGTCACTTTAATTCGACTACTTAATCATGCATTAACTGTCCTAATTACATTGTGTCACACAAATAAAAGCATTTAGGTCAGACCACTGCAAACATCTTCACTTTCACAGTGTGTTCTACCATAAACTAACTAAATGAAAACAGTTTGTGCTTGTAGGCTCATGTTGCGGGATGATTCGTAGCAAGTGGGGGAGATGTTTCCTGTGGGCCGTTTCCTCTTCCTGTCTCTCTGAGTGACAAAGACCAGTGGGGGCCGACACTTCCTGTAAAGCAGGAAATGGGAACAGCTCTCAGCAGATCTAGACTGGCAGCTACAAGACCAGGCATGAGAAACAATGCACATCCTCAGGGCATGTAAACATCCCATACCTCGAGGACTCAGCAAAAACAACACAACATCCAACTGGTCAGCTCAAACTTTGTGGCCATCTTTTGAAAAATTAGGTTGTGTGCTTAAATTGGGGAGTGCACGCACAGTTTCCATTTAGAGTGAGAATGAAACTGTGGTGTGGCGTAAAACTCCCAGTTCCACAGCAGCAGGGTGGAGATGAGGTGTGTCTGCGAGAGCCTCATTACTAATGAACCACAGACAGATCTTCATCTGCTGCTCAAGTGCATGAGTGTGTATGTGTGTGCGTGTGTGTGTGTGTGTGTGTGTTTTGCAGATTTTACTCAGCTGTCTTCCTGCCTGTGACATGTTAGCACATGTTGCTTATACAGCAGTTGAAAACAAAAAATGTAATGCTTGTAGATATGTAGATGTTGACCTTTATGAAAGTGTAGTTGTTTTAACCAACCCAGGCTCATTATGGATACGTACCCCTGTATACATTTCTTGAGAGCACTAAATATATGCCAGTAGGTATGTTTTTGCAGTTTTTGTTTTTGCAAATCCACCAGAAGCCGCTGTGTTCAATTTTTCAGATCTCAAATTTCTCTCGCAAGTGCCATTCCCGCCTGCTGTTCTCATGTAAATCCACCAGAGGCTGCTGTTGACTGACTGACTGACTGACGACAGACTGATAACCCAACCCAACCCTTTCACTAAACACAACCGATAGTGTTTTAAAAAAAGCAATCCTGAAAAAGAAAACCCTCATGGCCACCTTATTTTTACCACTCTTTCAGATCTTATTACGTTGTTACCCTGTTATTTAATTTTTTATTTAATTTTTTGCTTTTTTGTTTTTATTCAACTCTATTTTGTGTCTCAAGAGCCGTCCACAAGGAGGAAAGCAGTCAGCTGGTTGCGCGGAAAGAAACAGAAGCCATCGGCGCCGTCATACCGCTCCGCAGTGTTTGTTTGAAAAACGAAATGCAACCATAAGTACCTTTTGATACATAATTCACACTCCACAGTAATGTACACGGTGCTATGTATTCACAATGAGACTGTGCTGGTTTTAATGTCTGGCACTTCATTTGTAAGGCCACTTTAAATGTATTTAAGACCATGTTGAGGTGAATGAACATGCACAGGGTTATTAATTTAACGAGGTGTTTAGCATCCACTTTAAAAAACATAAAAAATACTAATCAATTTGACGTCAAAACACGTTAAAATTGCAAATTGATTTGATGTCAATTTGACGTAAAAAATGCAAATTAATTTGATGTCAATTTGAAGTAAAAAATGCAAATTGATTTGATGTCAATTTGACGTCAAAAACACATTAAAATGCTAATTGATTTGATGTTTATTTGACGTCAAAAACATAAAAAATGCAAATCGATTTGATGTTGATTCGACGTCAAAAATACGTTAAAACTGCAAATCGATTGGATGTCAGTTTGATGTCAAAAGACGTTAAAAATGCATATCGATTTGATGTCAAATTGACGTAAAAAATGCACATCGATTTAATGTCAATTTGGCAACAAAAACACGTTAAAATGCAAACCGATTTGATGTCAATTTGACGTCAAAAATGCAAATCAATTTGATGTATAAAACACGTTAAAAATGCACTTCGATTTGATGTCAATTAGACATCAAAAATGCAAATTGATTTGAAGTCAATTTAATGTCAAAAACACGTTAAAAATGCAAATCGATTTAATCTCAATTTGACATCAAAAATGCAAATCAATTTGGTCAATTTGACGCTAAAAACACGTTAAAATTAAAAATTGATTTGATCTCAATTTGACGTAAAAAATGATAATCGATTTGATGTCAATTTGACGTCAAAAAAAGTTGCAACATTAGAGAGACAATACGAACCAGGTAAATTGAAAAGAGAAATGATTTATTAACAAAACGTATTATTAACAAAAGTATTTAAAGCAATCAAACTCAGTATAGGTGAAAGTCAGTAGTGAAAAGCATGTGTATGGAAGTGTAATGAGCTTATGATCCAAACACAAAAACAAATCAAAAGTGCCAAGCAGAGACGTCCGGCTAATCGAGCTCTTCCAGACAGAATGCCGGACTCTTTATAAACACAACAAGATGAGTCTCAGGTGGGATGACCCACCCACCAATCTGCAATCATCATGCAGGCCCTGCAAAATCACAAAAAACACACACATACAAACAGGTCCCACATGGGACCTAACAACGTTAAAATTGCAAGTCGATTTGATGTGAATTTGACGATTTCATGTCAATTTGACGTCAAAAATACTTTAAACTTGCAAATTGATTTGATGTCTATTTGATGTAAAAAAAAACGTTAAAAATGTGAATCGATCTGATGTCAATTTGATGTTAAAGACACGTTAAAAATGCAAATCAATTTGATGTCAAATTGACATTAAAATGCATATCGATTTGATGTCAATATGTCGTCAAAAACACGTTAAAAATGCTAATTGATTTATTGCGAATTTTACGTCAAAAATGCAAATCGATTTGGTGAATTCTGACGTCAAAAACATGTCAAAAATGCTAAACTATTTGATGTAAATTTGACGTCAAAAACACGTTAAAATTGCAAATAGATTTGATGTTAATTTGACGTCAAAAATGCTAATCGATTTGATTTCAATTTGACATCAAAAACACGTAAAACTTTTGAATCGATTTGATGTCACTTTGACGTCAAAACAGGTTGAAAATTGTAAATTAATTTGATGTCAATTTGATGTAAAAAATGCAAATTGATTTGATGTCAATTTGACGTCAAAAATACGTTAAAATTGCAAGTCAATTTGATGTTGATTTGATGTCAAAGACATTAAAAATGTAAATCGATTTGACGTCAGTTTGATGTCAAAAACGCATAAAATTGCAAATCGTTTTGATGTCAGTTTAATGCCAAAAACACATTAAAAATGCAAAGTGATTTGATGTCAATTTGACGTCAAAAACATAAAAAATGCAAATCGATTTGATCTCAATTCAACGTCAAAACATATTAAAAATGCAAATCGATTTGATCTCAATTCAACGTCAAAACATATTAAAAATGCAAATCGATTTGATCTCAATTTGAAGTAAAAAATGCTAATTCATTTGATGTCAATTCAACGTCAAAACATATTAAAAATGCAAATCGATTTGATGTCAATTTTAATGTCAAAAACACGTCAAAAATGTAAATTGATTTGATGTCAATTTAATGTCAAAAATGTATTATATAACAGAGCTGTAATTGATGTGTTTTTTGATGCAAATGTTAGATCAAGGTAGTTTACATGGATTGTAGAACTGAAGATGCCTTTAGATGAATAAACCTTTCTTTTACATTATAATACTTTTCGTGCTGTCATTTGGTACCATACGGTTGTGCCAGGTACCCTTACAAAAGAATCCCAAAAAAGCTGTAAGTTTTAGTTCACTAATTTGGTTCCTCTGATAGTGTAAACGAAAATAAATGCATACCATACTGTACCGCACCATACCACTCAGTAAAACAGAGCCATTAGAGTTTCTTTATAGCACCGCATCACTACTACAGCGTTTTAAATCATTTTTGTGTATGTGTGTGAACAGAGGGCGTATTGGCACCAAAAATATCTTTCAAGGAAACATCTTTGCATTTTATTACATCTTTGTCACATAAATTTACTCTAAAATTCTCTACCCTTTATTAGTTCTTTGATTAAGGTGATACTTGTCATATAAGTCACCACTAATACAGTAAATTTTCTATACAGTCAGGAGCCTTCGACGTCCTGTGTGCCCCAGCATTACCGCCCAACAGGGGAAGGAAACGCAAGACAGACTCTGGAGCCCACTGTTTATGCAGCAGCATCCTGGCCATCGCCCCGCTACCCACCAATAATCACACACAAAACACTCTCACTACCTCCACACACAGGCGTCACACTGAATAATCCCACTGACGCAACACCCCTAAACACAGAAGCACTGCTTGCTCAATTACAAAATACAAGAGCAAAATGAAGACGCATTTAAGAATAAAATCAGTCAAAAAATATTCGTCCCCCTGTCCATGGTTTATTTCTTTTTCAGATGTTTCCCAAATGATGTTTAACAGAGCAAGGAATTTTTCACAGTTTTTCTATAATATTTCTTCTTATCTGGTTTATTTGGGCTACAATGAAAGCAGTCATTTTTTAAAACCATTTTAGGGTCGATATTATTAGACCCCTTAATCAATTTTTTTATTGATTGTCTACAAAACAAATCATCGTTATGCAATGACTTGCCTAATTACTCTAACTTGCCTAATTAACCTAGTTAAGCCTTTAAATGTCATTTTAAGCCCAATACTAGTATCTTGAAAAATATCTAGTAAAATATTATTTACTGTCATCATGGCAAAGATAAAATAAAATAGTTATTAGAAATTAGTTATTAAAACTATTATATTAGGGAAATTTGGGGAAAAAAATAATACTGGGGGGCTAAAAATTCTGACTTCAACTGGGGCTGTGCGATTAATCGAAATCAAATCACAATCATGGTTTGAAACATTGCAATTAGCTAATCGCAAGAGGCTACGATATGAAATATACATCTTTATTTTTTCATTTCCTCCGCACAGAGCAAATGCGTGACTGTGTGTGTAAGTCTTACTAGCCATTTGGGTGAGCACTTTTGTTCTTAATTCCCAATCAGATTTGCGTCAACCAAACTGTAAGGAACACGGAAAAAAAAAACACAGAAAACAAACAATAAAGTTGGATGATGGTGTTTCCTGCTTCAGAAGCAATAATAGATGAATGAAGCTGCGGTCACACTAGAGTTTGAGCATGCAAAATAAGCAATTGGTCCATATTTAAAACTTCTGTCCAAAGAGGTCATGTTTTGATCCTCAATTAGTCGCACGCAGTGATGCGGTTTCACAAGTCAGAGTTTACCAAGCTGTAACTTTGCAATGCAGCGAACTGCGAAACTTGTCACACGAGCTTGTGTTTCCAGTTTGACGCATTCGAATTTAATGGAAGTCTATGGTGAGGTAAGTGCAGTGTGACTGTAGCTTAAATATGAAAGAAAACAGGACATTGGTTAAATAGGAATACTTTGTGTTCAAAGTCACCCAAAATATTCCCAAATTACCAATGTCCTGTTTTTCTTTGACATTAAAGGATATTAAGCGGTAAGAATTGCTGCCACAGTACGAGAAAATACAACAACCATCACCTAAAAAAGCACCACATGCAGCTATATGAGAAGTGTCTTGTTAAAAGTCAACTGGATTGCCAGCAACACTCAATCTACAGGGTGGGCCATTTATATGGATTCATATTGATACACCTTAATAAAATGGGAATGGTTGGCAGGGCCGGCGCGTCCATAGAGGCGACCTAGGCGGCAGAACAGAGAGGGCGGCGTCCGCAACACCTCTTTCACCACCCGCTTCCTCAGTTATGTCTGCGACACTTCCCTTACCACCCGTGTCCTCAGTTATATCCACGCATAGGGCGGCAGAATAGAGAGGGCGGTATCCGCGACACCTCCCTCACCACCCTTACCACCCAATTATATCTACATAATAAGCTACACTTTCTCCTTAATTTGAGTTCAGCTTGTTTATAGAAAGATAAGATCATTTTTATTTGTGCTTACGGTTTGCTCTAGAAAAAAATGAGTGTTTCATTTCTGAATATTTAAAAACTAATTTAAATAAAAGTTTAAGTAAGTTTATATCTTTTCAGTTTTTTTTTTCCAACACACTTTGGATTTTAGCAGTAAGAAGCTACGATACAGATTATTGAGCTGAAGCTTGATAAATCACAAATCTGTAATAAAAATCGCAATTAGTTATCTTCCCCCAAATCACACAGCCCCAACTTCAACTATATGTGCTCTGACATTGCATTTATAGCATTGCTCCAGCAGTCAGACTTACTATAACTGTTGATAAGTGCTAAAAATGTTGGTTCATCTGACATGTTTAGACGGCGCCACTGTGATTCATTTTTTGACGTCTGTCCTTTGTTATTACACTGAGCCACAAAGGAGCCTGACCCATTGTGTGTGGGGGTCCGTTCGCTCTGTGACGTCATTTCTGTTTCTCCTCCTGTCCAGTATTTGTGCACCAAACACATTGTACTGCATGAAGAAATCTGTTCTGAATCCTAGTTGTTATTATGTGCTGTGTGTTCTGTTATTTTAATTATTAATAATTTATTCTGTTTATTTTAAAATATTGATTGGGTTCAGCACTTTGGGCAACGCTATGTTGTAAAAATGTGCTACATTTATTTAACTACTACTACTACAAGTGTGCTGCCTTGCTGTTTACTACCTAGCTTACTTCTAAGAAATCACTCTAATCCATGTTGTTGGTGCTTCAGTTAGTCAGTATTGAAGAGCTCTGGGAACTTGATGATGTGGAGATACATGATTATTGCTTAAAATAAAATGTAAAAAGGCAGAATAGTGACACTAAAAAGCACTAGATATTTATATAACTTTTCTGCAAGTATAGCAGTCTTTGTCTATGATTATTGCTTATTATTATATTAAGTATTATTTTAATGAATTTCTGCATTGTGTTTGTAACAATAGATCCTATTTGGTTTTATACAACTCAGCTTTATTCTGATTACGTACCCTTATATACATTTCTGGAGAGCGGCAAATATGTCCCAGGAGCTATATTTTTTGCAGTTTTTGTTTCGCAAATTCAGCAAAGGTCGCTGTGTGCGCTTTTTGAGATCTCAAATTTCTCTCGTGAGTGCCATTCGTAACTGCTGTTTTCACGTAAATCCACCAGAGGCCGCTGTCGACTGACTGTCTACTGACTGAATGACTGACTGGCCAATCGAATGACCGATTGACTGACCACCCTTGTCCTTCCTTAAACCCAACCAACAGTTTTAAAGGGGTGGTCCACTATGATATCATATTTTAAACTTTAGTTGATGTGTAATGTAGCTGTGTGAACATAAACAACATCTCTAAATGTAAAAAGTTCTAAGTTCAATGCAAAGGGAGACCGTTTTTACAGAGTTAGCTTAGCAAAGCCTACAATGAAAGAATTTTGGGGACTACAAAAAATACTTCCGCCCCCTGTGAGATCACAAAGGTTCGTAACTGCGCATACAAACTGTGCAGGTAAGGGCCAGAGGCGCTGTAACGTTACAGCAGAGATGAAGCTAAAAATGCGCCTAAACACCGCTGTTAGAGCTTCGTCTGTTTCTGTATTTGGGCTTCCAAAGGACACGACACAAAGACAGAAGCTCTTACAGTTCAATATTAATTATGTTCCAGAGAATTATAAAATACACAGCAAGTATGATTTGACAAAACAGCTCTAGAATCTCTCCCAGTTCAGTGCTGGATTCGGCTAAAATCTCCTCAAAGTAGAAGCTACAACCTGTAAGTGTTTTTATTTGTTAAAATTGATCATGACATGTACAGTGTCTAGCGCTAACGATATGCTCTAGCAACGATGTAAACAATGTGAAATGCTGCTTTGCAGGCAAACGATTAGCTACAAATTCATATTTATCAGTCAGACTGCTGTAAACACACACACACTCCACCAGCACGTTCGTGTCTCTTATGTGTGTGCGTGAGCGACCGCATTGATTTTCTTCAGGCAGCTTTTTCATGCGTTTCACATCTCAGATAATGAAGTTGCAAAAGATATGTGGATGATTCATATTACTTAAACCTGCATATTCCGCATACACATGAAAGGCATCGTGTTAACGCGTAGAGTTAAAAAGAATACAGGTTAGCTTACCTGACTCGTGGTCGCAGCAGAATAATAAATCAAGGCTCACACAGGTAGCATCCCACATCTTGTGCTTTATTCTTCTGTCACGATGTATTACAGAAAATAACTTAATCCGATCATCAGAGAAAAAGAAAGTCCCGCACACATGTGCTTGTTACAGAAAGTTCATACATTCACACACACACATACACACACACATAGACGCAGACAACATTCACACCACACACACACACATAGACGCACACACAATAGCAAACGCTCTTAAAGGACACTTGTCAGATTTCATTTTAGAGCAGGCAGGAGGTTGACTGACTGTTTACACAGCAGAAAAGCGCGTGCTTGTACGGGTGTGATGTGGAGCCGATCCACGAATAGCAGCACATTATGACGATGACCAATCAGAGTCACTTAAGGGCGGGCCTTTCAGAGGAACTAGGAAATATGACAGTCGTTTTCATGTTAGCTGAGTTGCTGTGTATAATCAAAGTGAGATTTATGAAAAAATAACATGATTTCCTTCAAGTGAAACATGAGCACTTAATATTACATTCTGGACCACCCTTTTAAAAAGCAATCCAGAAAAAGAACAGGGCTTGATTTTTACCAAATTTTCAGATTTTACCACATTCTTACCCTGTTATTTACTTGTTTAAATAATTTTTTGACTCTGTTTTGTCATATCTGCTTCCTGGAACCATTCTTTGTCAGACTCAAACCCTGTCATTGTCTGCAAAAGTACATGGCAAGCTATGGGACAAACTTGTAACAGCGGTAAAGTTGTCCATATGGAGGTAAGTGGTCAGCAGGTAATCGCGAAACATCAAAAATCATTTACATGAAATAACTAACATGTTTTAAAAAACATATTTAGCATATATTTATTTTTATGAATTTGAAATTTTTTTATTATTAATTGACCACATTTCGCTTCCCAGTGTTGGGTTGCAGCTGGAAGGGCATCCGCTGTGTTAAAAAACATTGGATAAGTTGGTTTATTCCGCTGTGGCGACCACAGATTATTAAAGGGACTCAGCTGAAATGAAAAGGAATGGATGAATGAATAAATGACCACATTTCATTAAAAAGTAAAGTTTTATGTTTTTTTTTTTTTGTCTAACTACAACAAATAATTTGCAAAAGTGTTATTTAAACAAATTGCTAAACTAAAAGCAATTCAAATTGTGGAAAATAAAAAAAGGAAAATTATGGCCAGTTATTGCAGTGATAATATTTATTATATTATAATAGTTTTATCATAGTATTACACTGAAAAAAAGGATTTCTGCAAAATTGTTGCAAACAATTTGTATGGGTTGAATTTAAACAAACAAATTAAATTTTAGTAATGTTTAACTTAATTGGCTTGTTTAAATTCAGCCTAAATAAACTGTTTACAACCCCTTTTAGTAATTACATTACATTTAAATTACATTTAGTAAATCCAAGTAATCATCTTTAAATCATTATTTTCAGTGTATTTAATATAGTTTTGATAATATAGTGTTATATTTAAAGTATAATATAATACCTATTTCACTTTAACTTATTTTTTATATTGATTTGATTTATTGAATTGATTAAATTGAATTTGTTTATATTTTCAGTTTTCAATTGGACTCTTATTTACGTTTAAGTAAGTTTGGGTGATTATCTCACTTTTATTAGTTTTTATTTTATATTTCCATGAGTTTTATTTAAATCTTGTTTATAAAATGCATAAAAATGTTATACTTTTTTATCTTTTATTGCAGCTATGTTTCAATTACTGAAATAGATTTTCCATATATTAACAGCTCTTTCCAAAATACCCTCTTCTTCCTTGTTAAAATGTTACTGATATGTGGGCCAAAACGGAATCTGTGCGCATGGAAATCCACAGATTTCCGCAGATCTTTAGCCCATCTATGTATTTACTTGTGTAAATGTTTGTAAATTGATATTTATTCAGTTTTTAAAACCATTTCACTAATATTGTTGAGAATAAAAAATGTAATATTAAAATGTTTATATGATTTATTTACAATACAGTTTGTACAGTAATATGTTCTGTCTTTCTGTAGATATATTATACACAGTTGCTTTGTTCACCAAATATGTGGATCTAATTGGATTTGCATTGTTAACATTAAATCAAAGTTTGATATGAAGTTTTTAGTTATGATACTCCAAAAATAATTATGCATAAATCCACAGATTTCTTACATATTTCTCAGAAATAGTAAAAAAAAAAAATATATATATATATATATATATATATATATATCCTGCAGATTCTGTTTGGCCCTATTGACATGACATGTTAATAATAAGTACTCTTCATTAAATTAACTATAAATTTAATTAAAATATCTCATGCTTTTTTTACTGCACATTTTGCAATTCATTCTTGATACTGCAGTCTTCATGATAATTTCACTAGCACTTAAGATGCCTTGAAACGCTCCCTAGGTAGGCAGCTTTTGGAACAAAGCCAGTGTGTTGAGTCACACTGCCTGCATTCTCCAAGTAAAACACTTCAAAACGCATCAATATCTGGATGTGTGATGTAGACTGGAGAATTAAAACACACACACACACACACACACACACACACACACACACACACACACACACACACACACAATCCTAGCATGCCTAAACGTCAAAGAGAGGTGCTCCATTTTCACAGTCCTGCTTTCGATCAAACTGTTACGTGTGTTGTCGACGTGTCTGAATTTTCAAGAAAGATGACGCACACTGCATAACAGCATTGTGTCATCTCAAAAAAGTGTGTGTGAGTGTGAGAGAGAGAGCTGCTATGTGGGATGGCTATTGGTTGAAATGCGCTAAATGCTGACGTACATCAAATTTGGACCAATAGTCCCATTAAAAGTACAGAAAAACATCAGTTTCCAGTCAGCTCTCTGTTTTTGTTTGGATACATCACACAAATGTGCGCAACAGAAGTGATTCATGAAGACAAACACAAACACAGATAAACCTGCTTTCCTGAAGATTACAGCAAAATGGAAGTGGAAATTGAGGTGTGTACGATGACAACAAAGAATTGATTCGAGGACAGCAATTATGGAGGCATTAAACGAAAACACACACAGAAATCTGAGCTTCTTTGCTATTAAAGCTAGTTAGCTCATAACCCTGTGTCAATTACAACTCAAACTGTATTTGAGACCCAAATCACAACTAATTTCAGTGGAGTTTGGTGTTAGCATGTTGCTAAGCTTACAGACCTACATAATTTGGGTAAATTTGTCAGTTTTCAATTACATAGAGCTTTTTTTGATCAACATTCTTTAAGGCTGAATTTAAATAAACTGCATTTGTAATCCAACATTTGACAAATATTCCGTATTACGTCACTTGATTAAATTGTGCAAATTTTTAGAGGTGCAATGCAAAATTGACAGAGAAAACGTAAACACTGACTCACTTTGCATTTCCTGTTAGCCAAATCGAGAGAGAAATGAGCGAAAGGGAACAGAAAAAGAAGCAAAACATAATTATTTCACAAACATTTGCATGATTTATGCAAATATCCTGCTCGCATTACATTTTACCTAGCTGTCGCACGGCTGTCAGGCCGTTTCGCCAGTAATTTTGCATCTATTCTGAATAAAGACGGTAGATGAGTCAGCATGGGGAAGGTGTGACATGAGACAGATGATAAAAAAAACCCCTGAAAGTTCTCTTACACACCGTATATAACCTACCATTCAGCTTTCTTTTGACTTTGATCAAGATGTTTACACTGGACATCTTTTAATATCAACATTTATATTAGTAACGTCATTTATTAGGCTAAAAGGATGATAGAATGAGGTAATTATTAATTTAAATGCCACCTGGGGTATTTGGGGTAAAAGAATGACAGCTCACGCTGAGTGCTCGAAGTGCTTCATGTGTGTAAGTGTGTGTTGGCAGTATCATCACACAGCCTGTTGTGAGAGATGAGACTGGATGAGTCTGTATCCTGTTGGACTGTTATGACGTGGACCACATTTACTCAACGCACTGATATGAGATCCACATCTAACATGTACCTTTCCTTTATGTGTTTATGTGACTACAATTTAGTATTTTTGTATTTCAATATATATATATATATATATATATATATATATATATATATATATATATATATATATATATATATATATATATATATATATATATATATATATATATTCTTACACTCAATGAGTCACAGTAACTTTTGATACATATTGTATGTTATTGCTGACTGAATCTCTTAGAAAAAGGTTGCAATCTAAAAACATTTTTAAATGGTTTTGTTTGTTTGTATGTGTTTACATTTGTTTTACACACTTTGAAAAAGAATTATTTAATTAAATTAAATCGACCCATGTCAGTTAATAACATTCATAATGAAAAATTCCTGAACTTGACAAACTGAGCTGAAGCCACTATAGGTGAGATGAAAAAAGATTTAAAAAGCTTAAATGTCACAGAAAAATCTTAATAATATGGTTTGAAAATTAAAATTATCTAATTAGTTGTCCTGTAAACATACAGTAGCCGGCTGTTTAACCAATCTGCCGTCAATCGTACCCTAAGCGCAAAATTTCTCTGGCCCAGCTCTGGCCCACACAATCAGGTTTTGCTTGGCCCACATTCCGCAGTGAATTACGGTACATGACTGGACCAAATCTGGCTTCCAGACAAGGGCCAAACACAGACCATATCTGGGCCAAGTCTCAGCCAAGTTAATAACTCATAACTGGGCCTGAACTGGGCCAGATAGGTTGGTGTGTCACGATTGCAATGAAATTGATAAACCCATGGAGTGATGCGCTTTAGGCACACTATGGGCACGCTTTTTCTCAAAGTGACCTGATTGGTAGAATTTTTTTTCTTTACTCAAAATTGATTTTAGTGTATTTTAAATGTGGGTCAAGACTGGCCAAACTCACATGGCCCACTCATCAAATTTTTAAATCTGGGCCAAATACTACGTTTTACATCTGGCCCAAATCTTGTGTGCCGCCTTAAAAACGGTGCCACCTCTGCCAAACCCGGGTCATGTTTGACCCACATGCTGTATGCCAGTGCCGGATGAATGCCTGCTGTGCCAGCTTTTTGCCAAATCTGGTCCAGAATTCTTTGCTACTAGGGTAATTTATGACGTCAAAGTAGAAATTACATAATTATAAACAAAGCTAACACAACATATTTAGCTTCCAGTGAGGTGTGCCGTTCTTACAACTCTTTAGGCATAATCCAAAAGGTAACATCCCAGATAGCAAGAACATTTGGGCTAAATGTGGGTGATAGCTGGCACATGTGGCTGAGGTATGGCATGGCTGAACAGATATGGACCAGAATATTACCATATATGTTTTGCCATACATTCAGAAAAGGCGGGAATGTTCTTCTGGTTCACAGCTCTTTTTGCAGTATGTGGGGTATGTGTGCAGATAACAAAAAACACATAAAAGCCTAGTAAGGCTCAGCTATGGCTGACATCGGTAAACATCGACTTCTAGCTGACTTTGGAATGGCATTTAGAAAACACGTGAAACTGAACACAGGTGTATCGTTAGCAGACATCTGCCACAACACACTTCAGTTGACAAGTCTACCCTGCTAGCTTAACATGCTTCCCGCGTGTCATTTGCTTCAGGTAAGTGATAATTTGGCATTTAAAATGATTTACTTAAATTTTCATCATTATATGTAAAAGTTAGGACTCATTGAGTGATTAGTTATTCATTTAATTAAGAAATGTGTCAAATTAAATAATATTTACCTTTTTAAATGTGGTGTTTATGTAATAGCGCTCCAACAGTTTGCTGTTTAAATTAACATTAGCATTAAAGTTATTGCCAATTTCCAATGACCACAAAATACGGTTTATTTGTTATAGATAAATATCAATTTGTGGAAATGTTCAGTCACGTTTTAATGTGGTTTAATGTTAGAAAGGTTTAAAATAAAAGCGATCTCATTAGTTAGGCCTAACGTGATAGTGGAAGCCAATAGAAAAAGTGTCTTATAATTGTAAAATGGACTAACAATATAGGTATAAAGATTTTGTACAATATAGAGCAGAAACTCAACAACAAACATTTATACATCAACGATTTTTTTGTTGTCTAATGGTCATTTGATCTCATTAAATGTAATGTAACTGACTTCAATAACCCGTTTGACCAGTGTTCAGCTGTAACGGAGACAGTTTTCAGCTCATCTGGGTTCAGTTCAAAAGAAGAAGAGACCTTTACTCTTATATATAAACTTAAATGTACATTTACATGTATCTATGTGTGCATTATATCATCTTTGCATCAAATATATGATATTTATATTTATCTAACAATTATTTCTCTTTTGTATTTTTCTGTTTGTTGTAAAAATGTTTTCTAACTCTTTATTTGTCCACATTTTGTTCAGTAATTGTTTTATCTGAATGTTATTTGCATTGATTAAAGTAAATTTGATTGTAATTTTTGTTGTGTGATTTACTCAGTTAATATATGGGGTCAGCCACATGTGGGCCACATAAGGGCATAACAGAACTCAGCCTTACTAATCTTGAATACAAGGCCCATATCTGGGCCACATAAAAAAAAATGTATTACTTGGCTCAAGCTTGGTGGAGTTGTGGCACTACTTTGGTTCAGTTCTGGCTACAAGGATGTGGGCCAGTTCTGAGCCGGTAAACACTAACTCATCTAGGTCACATCTTAGCTGTTGATTTGGGCCAGATCAGGGCCAAAGGAAATTTGTTGACTGGGAAGTCCTTCTGAAATAATATAGTATAATTTTGTTTTGTTTGAAAACATTGTAAACTGCTGTCCAACAATTGATTATCTAGCCTATTTATTGATTTATTTATTTTTTGTCCCACATCCTGCTTATAAATTTATGTCTGGATTACCACATGAAGTGAGACATGCCTGTGAACTCTAGGCAGATTTGTTAATCTTTAGCGAGATGCATAATTTAGCATTGTCTTCCAAGTTGGTGACAGGTCCTGCTTTTATAAAGATATACTTCACCCAAAACTGACAATTCTGTCATTTACTCAAACTTCACATGTTCCAGACCTATTTAAGTTTCTTTCTTATTTTCTATTTCGTTCACAAAAGAAGTTATTTGGAAACCTGTAACCACTGACTTCCATATTTGTTTTTTCCTACAATGGAAATCAATGGTTACAGGTTTATAACATTTTTCAAAATATCTTCTTTTGTGTACAACAAATTTTACATTGAAATTTGGTCATTTAGCAAACACTTTTATCCATTTAAATTTTTCAGTAAACTATCCCTTTAATTCAAAACATAAAAACTAACTTTAAAATAGATATTAAATTGTATATTATCATAATCATGTATATTATCATTTGTGGTATTTTATTAACTGTTTACAAACAATCTGCAGCATTTTAGGTTACTCTTATTCAGTTTCCGCTTTCTTTAAAACACAAAATGCTATAACTGTGCCATGGCAAAATCATGTGTTCAACGTGTGATGATTGTTTGATTGACTGGAAGTCACTGAGGTCAAATGACTGTAATTTTACCCTCCCTCGTCTTATCTTGAATGCAGCATAAACCACAGCCACTTTCGTATAACCAACAGGAAGCCATTTATCGCACTTGTCTGAATATCAGGGACTTTTTCTAACATTGTACCTGATGGTTGCACAACTTGACATTTCTGAACTGCAGATCCAAATGTTTTCTGAAAACCAACAACAAATAAGATAATTAAAAATAAATTGTAAATAAGATTATTAAAAATACTACTATCTGAGTTTGAAATGTAAACGATTTCTCGTTTTTATATTGAACACCATTTTTTTGGTCTTATTAAGTTATATTGACTCAAATTTAGGCCAAATTAAGTATTTAAATATGTTATAAATTAAACACAGTAAATAATTGTTTTATAATAAGGCTCTTTAATACAAATTAAAATAAAAATGTCAATTTTATCAAACACACATACAAAGCTTTGGTTAAAGTGGGAAAACCCAAAATGCAATGGCAATGAACAAAAGCATCTATTAAATACATATAGCAACAATTAAAATGCAGCAGAGAGGAAGAAAATATATACCCTTAAAGCCTTCGCTTTACTTTTTTGACGTCAGTAGTCAAAATGTAATTGAAATACCATATATGCTCATAGGAAGATCACAAAATAACAAGGAGCAAGCAATCAAACAATATAAAATTTGGCACAAAACTATTAATTATAAATTGGTGCTGTTAAATGATTAATCAAGATTAATTGCATCCAAAATAAAAGTTAATATTTACTAATTAAAAAAATATTTTAAAAATTATTTTGTGTATTTAAATATATAAATATATGCATGACTATATTTGTTTATTATATTTGTATATAATACAAATTATATATACAGTTGAAGTCAGAATTATTAGACCCCCCCCCCCGCTCCCTGAATTATTAGACCGCTTGTTTATTTTTTCCTCAATTTCTGTTTTCAGAGAGAAGATTCTCAACACATTTCTAAACATAATAGTTTTGATAACTTATCTCTAATAATGGATTTATTTTCTCTTTACCATGATTACAGTAAATAATATGTCACGTTCCGGTAAAGGAGCAAGGACCCAAGCGCAGAGTGAAGTTGGATTTATTAATTAAAAAATAAAATAAAAGGCAAAAATAAACAACCCCGAGGGGGAAAACACTACTACAACAAACAATAAATCAAACAAACAAACTTGACTGGGCAGGCACGACAAGGCAGGACTGGACACAGCAGGACAGGTAAACATCGACAACATATGATGACGAACTCGCAAAGGACTGAAAACATGAGGGGGATTATAAAGCAAAAAGTAAATTGACACACAGGTGAACATGACAAACTAATAATGGGTTAACAAGGAGGGTGGGACTAGACAATAGACGGGAGAGCGCATGACACAGAGAGACAATACAAGCCATGCGCTCACACAACACAACACTGAAGCACACGACAAAAGCACGTGACCACAATGTAAACACCGAGCCACGTGCTTTGACAAAAGACGCAAGACACGAGCACACGATGAATGAAAACTCACCATGCGCTCACATATGCAGCATGCATGCTTCATCCCAGCGCCGACCAAAACCGAAACCAACAAGACTGAGACGCTGGGAATGAAACACCATGCTGCTGACAGACGAAAACACAAACACGAGTACAAGAGAGCACGCGTCTGAGGGACGCAGAGCGCGCACGCGGCCGCGTCAAGCAGGAGCGCGCACACTCTGCGTACACCCACGACGGCGCGCGCGCACACAGACACAGAAACAGGACCAGACACGAGTAGTGTCAGAGATCTGCCACCAAAACAAGAATTTACAAGATCAGAGTGGCAGAACCCTGACATAATATTTTACTAGATATTTTTCAAGACACTTCTATACAGCTTAAAGTGACATTTAAAGGCCTACCTAGGTTAATTAAGGTAACTAGGCAGGTTAGGATAATTAGGCAAGTTATTGTATAACGATGGGTTGTTTTGGAGACTATCGAGAAAAAAATATAGCTTAAAGAGGCTAATAATTTTGTCCCTAAAATGGTGTTTAAAAAATTTAAAACTGCTTTTATTCTAGCTGAAATAAAACAAATACGACTTTTTCCAGAAGAAACAATATTATCAGACATACTGTGAAAATTTCCTTGCTCTGTTAAACACCATTTGGAAAATATTTAAAAAAGAAGAAAATAATTTGAAGGTGGCTAATAATTCTGACTTCAACTGTATGTAAATATATTTCTTTTCCCAGTGATGGGTTGCAGCTGGAAGGGCATCTGCTACTTAAAACATTTGCTGCATAAGTTGGCGGTTCATTCCACTGTGGCGACCCTGGATTAATAAAGGAACCAAGCCGAAAAGAAAATGAATGAATGAATGTTTCTTTTGTATATTTTTGAATTTTATACATATACATTTTCATATATTTTATACGAATATGTTATTTAAATACAAACTTTTATTTTGGATGTGATTAATCATGATAAATCATTTGAAAGCGCTATAAATCAAATTCTCATTACAGTGTTGTATCATACCGGATTGGATTTTACACAGGATTGCACGATTTTTATTATTTTAAGCATCCCAGCTTCAGTTCCATCCCATGTACTGATAAAAACAGCGTACAGGAAATGTTCTTTACATTCAGCACAAACCAGCCTCACACATAAACAGAGGTGTTATTTGACGTCACAAACGAATGCAGCACAAACCACAGTAAGTTTGGTGAAACAAACAGGAAGCCGTTTAGTTGCCTTGTGACCTTCTTGTCCGAACATCATGGCCGTTGTGCCTGATGGTTGCACCCCCTGATTGAGCCTCAGATCCAAATGTATGTTAAATACCAACAACATTGTAAGTAATGGTTAGAAAAAACAAACCTACACTGTAAAAATATTCATGATTTCAACAGTAAAAAAAAAATTTTAAATGTAAAAATCCACAATCTGGTTAACGGTATCCTTAATATATATTCTGTAAATAACCGTAAATTCACTTTACAACACTTTTTATGCCTGTTACTGACATTACAAGGGACTAGTTTTTCTCTCTTGAGTAATGCACATTAAAGTTTTATGTTACATCTAATTTTGACAAATACTGTTTATTACATTACTTATTTTATTTGTTACCGTGATGGTGTTTAGTAGTTGTTGACACTAAAGTACGTCGCACACCGGATGCGCCACTCAGCGCAGCGACATGCCGCGCACATGACAGTTGAAAGTATCACAGACCAGACACGCACATTCGCATGTTATTTAAAATGAAACTACTCTGTGGTGTGGCAGATATATAAACAGTGGCGATTGTAAGGGGGGGAGGGGGGGCCGGGCCGGTGCCCCGTGTCAACAAGCTTGGCCCCCCCTCTGGCCCCCCTAAATTTGGACGTGTATTTTTGTGTCTAAACGCCACGGAGAAGCAAGACCAGCCATCGTTGGCGCGCGCTCTCGGTGTCGCGCGCACTCGCTCTGTCTGCTTTCGCGCGCTCTCGCTCTGTCAGTTACGGTGCTGCATCAGTCTCTCGCATTCGTCAGAAGTTAACCCCCAAATTAACACAGGTAATAGGATTAAACTTCAGTCATGTTCATGTTGTTAAACACTATCAAAATGTCCACTGTTGATGATATTAGACTTCTGTTTTCAATAGCGATTTTAACACTTTCAATAGAGGAAGTCCTCGGCTATGCATGAGGCTATTATTAATCAGAGATTGAGTGTAAGCTATACAATTTTACGTTAGGAAATGCAGTCTTGAACTTACTAACAGTCGGCAAGCCGGAGAACAGATGAAACACAGTGATCCAGTTTAGTTTTCAGTCACGTAAAAGTCATTTTCAACTCGTTCAGTTTTGCCTTCATTCGTTTTTTGATTTCAGTCGTGACAAAGCATGAATCTTTAACACATGATTTATTTACAACACATTTTTAAACATAATATTCTGCAGTTATTCTGCAAGATAGTTGTATTCAGATTAAAGTACCTTTATTCTATAGTCTTTTATTCAGATTAAAGTGTAATTTAAAGACTTTACTAGGCTACAGTATGTTAACTAGTAAAGTTGGAATAATTAGTCAAGTTATTGTTTAACTTTTGTTGTATAGACAATCAAAAAATACACAGTAAATATTTTTTTTAAATGAGGCTAATAACACTGACTTAAATAAAAAAAAAACTGCTTTTATTCAAGAAATAAACTAAGAAAAAAAATACTTATTATGACTCCAGAAGAATGATTTGTGTTTTATAGGAAATACTGTGAAAATCTCCTTGGTTTGATTTAGATCGCTTAGAAAACATTGCTGTATTTTAAATTAATTGAAGGGCAAAAAAATGGGCTTCAACTGCATCTGTTAAAGTTTACAGGTGTAAAAATGTGTCTTGATGTACTTGAATGTTAGACATGTGTTATCCAACAATACAAAGTTCCTTGTCAAATAAATTAACATGGAAGATTATTTTGAGTTCCTGTTATTTAATTAGCTTATTTACGAAGACAGGGCAGCACGGTGGCGCAGTGGGTAGCACAATTGCCTCACAGTAAGAAGGTTGCTGGTTCAAACCCCGGCTGGGTCAGTTGGCATTTCTGTGTGGAGTTTGCATGTTCTCCCCATGTTGGCGTGGGTTTCCTCCGGGTGCTTCAGTTTCCCCCACCAGTCCAAAAACATGTGGTATAGGTGAATTGGGTAAGCTAAATTGTCTGTGGTGTATGGGTGTTTCCCAGTGATGGGTTGCAGCTGGAAGGGAATCTGCTGCCTAAAACATGCTGGATAAGTTGGTGGTTCATTCCTCTGTGGCGGCCCCAGATTAATAAAGGGACTAAGCCGAAAAAGAAAATGAATGAATGAAAGTTTATGAAGACTGCTAAGTGATGCATAAAACAATGACTTTAAATAATTAAGTAGTTTGTGCCACTGTATATATAGCGTGTCCTGAGTTGTGGCTGGGCCCCAGTGTGTGTACCCTGATAGAAACCTATGTTTAGAATTCTGAAATGCATGGCCCTGAGTAGCGTATTGCCGAGTGGCACTTCTGTTGTGCGACCCCCTTAAGCCTAGTTATTAGTATGCGCCTCTGCTTGTGGCAAAAGTTGTTCGTGTTCATTACATGACTTTCTCATTCACACCTGCTTATGATTGTGCTTTCTGTGTGTAGTACAAAGTTAATTTGTATATGTTAGTACTTTAAACATTAGCTATGTTTCCATCTAAAAATGCGAATTAACTTTATGCGCAAAACTGGATTATCACATAAGAGATGTGTAAATAAAGGAGCTTTTCCATCCAATGACTCAAAGCAAACAGGACTTGTCACTTCCTGATTATCTGGCGCCAAATATCAACAGTAAAAATGGAATTTGCTGTGACAAGAGAAGCTGAATGAATCTTTTCTTCATTTAATAAATGACTTGCGCCTCAGAAGACAATCCTGACACGCAGTGAACGCGCGGTGGCATTTGAAGGTGTCAGATGCAGACCACAGACGCTCTTGATTCTGGAGGTCATTAATAATATAATAACACTATACTAAAAGGGTTTAGGCGTTTTAGAATGATCAAAACAACATTTGAGATGTTTTACAATGTGCTCAGTCTGCCGGTTTGTCCATTTATACACATCATCATCACATGCTCTCATATAACAAAATCCCATTACTATTGCACATATCCGCCTGTTAAGTGGTGATGTGTTTGTGGCGTATGTAATACTGTTTCCGGGTCCAAGCCGCCATTCACTTGAGTGGAGATATCATTCGTTTATGATCACTTTTTATTCATATCACACATTAAAGTTAATTTCATGTAAAATCATCAACAACAATCCTGGGCTTGCTGCATAACAAATACCAAAATTTTAACAATTTATAAAACAATGAATTACTTTCTTGCCATCGGATATTAGGCATGGACATATATATTGCGATCGTGTCTTTCGAAAGTGTTAAATCGCTTTGTAAACATTTATTATTACCATTTCATGAATCTCCCCATTCAGTTGAATAGAGCACTTGGACCCGGAAGCCGCTCCGCGTGACGTCACACTTAACAAGCGGATTGGAATTTGTCTGGTAAAAGTGTTTCCATTGTAGTTTATGTGCATCTTTTCTCATCTAATAAAAAGTTTATCCTACTCAGTTGTGCATATGTTTTTTATGCGCATTCTCAAAATGTATGCATATCTTGGTGTTTCCATCATCCGTTTTTTTTTGCATATCCAAAATGCACATAAAAATAGGTGGATGGAAATGTAGCTACTGATGTATGACAAATAACAAAAAAGAAATACAGTAATTTACCCTAAAATTTCGAAATTTCATTACGTTCCTGCTGTATTTTCAACTCTATCTCACGGCAATTTGTAGCATTTTGATTTTGTGGCTAATTTGTATGAATTCATACGATCTCATTCATACAATTTAGAACCATTTGCTGGTGGGTGGGGGGTGCCACGCCTCCTTTTTAATATCATACATTTTCGTATGATTGAACTCGTACAAACTGCATATGAATTAGCATTTAACCCGTTCAGAATCAAATTAAATTTTAGAAACAGGCAAAATCAATGCTTTTAACTGTTGTAAATTAGCAACGCCTGCCTTGAGAGGGTTAAACTGACAAAAAATAAAATATTTACACTACCTCATGAGATCAGGCTGGTATTTTTAACGATTAAATTCCAGCAACTAAATTTTTTACCGTAAATTTGACAGTTTTTGTTTTTGCAATGTAGGGATAAAAAAAACTATGTAAAGCTGTCTTTTAGAATTGAAGGTTTCAAATCAATTAACTATTATTGTAAAATACTTTTTGTGTTGTTATTTGGGGGGACAAAAGGGCATCGATGAATGGATGTCAAATAGACATCAAGATTTTACCATCAAATTGATTTTAATTATTAATATATTTTCATTTTGTCATCTCCACATGGACAAACAAATAGGATGGAGAGGAAATGTTTCTTTGCACTCATTGAGCGCACAAACCGGCCTCACAGAGGAGTCATTTGACGTCACAAAATGACACAGCAGTCGACACATTCATGTTCTAAAAACACAGAAAAAAAACACCCTGTTCGTCTCTCTTTTGCTGTTTTTCCAGTTCATCGAGGACATCTTGCTAATGTGTGAAGAAACGGTGTGACTGAGAACTACGCCCCGTTAAGTCGAGAGAGAAACACCTTTCTTTAGCTGTGTGCGAATGTGTTTGTTTGGATCTGTAGATTGAGATTTGTCATTGTCACCCATCTGTCCCATTACGTAGCAAACAGGAAGTGATCTGTTTGGTTCATCATTTCACACACACACACACACACACACACACACACATGCGCACACACACACACACACACACATACACACACATACACATTACTCACCTCTGAGGCCTCCATTACACATGCAGTCTGATACAGCAGCACAGATTGTACCTTTGCACTTGTACACTTTCTGTCACAAAAGACTGCTTGTGCTTCAAAAAACTGTTTTTTTGACCTCATGAAGTGTTTGGAGCATGTCTGTAGTTTATATTCTGAGAAATATGTGACTGAATCTGGAGATGAATTTGCTGAAGCTCAGGAAAACTACATTTGGTTTCAAGAGTTAACTTAAATGATTTGTGTTTAGACAAAATAAAGAAATTATGTGGAACCCAGAGTTTTTCATTTACCCAGCATTTTTGTCTTCTTTTTTTTTGTCTTCATTTTTATCTATCTATCTATCTATCTATCTATCTATCTATCTATCTATCTATCTATCTATCTATCTATCTATCTATCTATCTATCTATCTATCTATCTATCTATCTATCTATCTATCTATCTACAGTATCTAGCTATCTATCTATCTATCTATCTATCTATCTATCTATCTATCTATCTATCTATCTATCTATCTATCTATCTATCTATCTATCTATCTATCTATCTATCTATCTATCTATCTATCTATCTATCTATCTATCTATCTATCTATCTATCTACAGTATCTAGCTATCTACAGTATCTATCTACAGTATCTAGCTATCTACAGTATCTATCTATCTACAGTATCTATCTATCTATCTATCTATCTATCTATCTATCTATCTATCTATCTATCTATCTATCTATCTATCTATCTATCTATCTATCTATCTATCTATCTATCTACAGTATCTAGCTATCTACAGTATCTATCTATCTATCTATCTATCTATCTATCTATCTATCTATCTATCTATCTATCTATCTATCTATCTATCTATCTATCTATCTATCTATCTATCTATCTATCTATCTATCTATCTATCTATCTACAGTATCTAGCTATCTACAGTATCTATCTACAGTATCTAGCTATCTACAGTATCTATCTATCTATCTATCTATCTATCTATCTATCTATCTATCTATCTATCTATCTATCTATCTATCTATCTATCTATCTATCTATCTATCTATCTATCTATCTATCTATCTATCTATCTATCTATCTATCTATCTATCTATCTGTACATCCATTATGTGAATCTCCCATTCACTACATCCCAATTGTGCTCTATTGCAGTGGTTCTCAAAGTGGGGGTCGGGACCCCTTGAGGGGTCGCGGAACAATGAAGGGGGGTCGCCTGGTGATTTCCAAAAATCTACTTAGGCCATAAGACTTACCATATTTTATCCATAACCAACTGAAGAGAAAAAAACAGTAATTTATAGTTACTATAGTAGCTTATTTACTAGTTCTATTGGATTGCGACCCCTGGGGTAATTACATTATATTAAAGACAATAGCGTCAGATGCAGCAGATTGATTTTATAACACCAGGTTAAACTTTCTGGCCCATTTACAGCACTCACATCAAAAAAAAAAAAAAATTAAACGAAGAGTAGACTTTGGTCTATTGGTGTGTGTGTGCGCCATTGCATGCAAGTTTTCTGTATTTATAACCACCTCAGAGAATATTGGGGGTCGCAAGTCACTGGTTATTGTTATTTTAGGGGTCGCGTGCTGAAAAGTTTGGGAACCCCTGCTCTATTGGATTGAATTCTGGTGACTGTGGAGGCCATTTGAGAACAGTGTACTCGTTATCATGTTCAAGAAACCAGTCTGAGATGATTCGCGCTTATGACATGGAGCATTATCGTGCCGGAGGTGGCCATCAGAAGATGGGTACACTGTGGTCATAATGGGATGGACATGGTCAACAGCAATACTCAGGTAGGCTGTGGCGTTGATACGATGCTCAATTGGTACTGATAAGCTCAAAGTGTTCATATCCCCCACACCATTACACCAACACCAGCAGCCTGATCCGTTGATAAAAGGCAGGATGGATCCATGCTTTCATGTTGTTGATGCTAAATTCTGACCCGAACATCTGATAAAATTATTATTGGTCACTAAAGCTCAATTTAATGGATTAAATTACAGATAATATAACTAAAGCAGAAATATTAGTACTGTTTAAAATAAATGTTTTCTGATTGCATTTATTTGAAAATGCAATTGCTTGTTAGCATTAATACTTTCAGTGTCACATGCTCGTTCAGAAATCATTTGTTCATAAATGATTTGTTGCTCAATAATGCTTATTAATGTTAAAACAGTTGTGTTGTCTTATCTGGTCAAACACGAATTTGTTTTGTTAGAATTTCTACTTTAGGAGAAGAAAGTTGAACATTAAAAAAGTTAACATTTTTATTTTATGATTTAATGTGTGATTGATAAATAATAGTATTAATTAGTTTTAATACTAAACATTAAGGGATTCTACCGCATTTGTGTGTATATATATACACTACTTGACTTCTCAAGTGTTTATTATCAAAGAATAACTTGACTTCTAGTTGATCATTTGGAAAAGTGACAGAAGGTTTTTCTGAAGTATCATCTGTTGAACTGCTTCCCAATCATCACAAATAAAAAAAAAAATCAATAAAAAAAAAAACTAAAAAAATCAGTTTTTAGTAAAATAATAATAATAATAATAATAATAATAATAATTATATATATATATATATATATATATATATATATATATATATATATATATATATATATATATATATATGTATATATATATATATATATATATATATATATATATATATATATATATATATATATATATATATATAATTTGTATTTTTACTGAAAGGGAAAAGCAGGCACGTGAATGTGCTTTGAAGGGTCGCTATATGACTCACAGGACGCCTGCTTATGATATTCATGTAGATTCACGCACAATTATTGCTCACGTCTGAATATTAAACTCGTATTTATGCGATGAGTCATATTGCACACGAGAGCCTGTGGGAAGTGACACGTCACGCGGAGAGAGCTGTCAATCAATTCCTCCAGACTATTATCGTCGTGGATCAATCCTGAATGCATGGCATATACATTTATAAACATATCGCGCTTTAGACAGAGTGCAGCATCATTTGAACTGTAACATTACGTGTAAAAAAAAAAAGGTTAACGAGAATCTAATTTGACAGTACTATACCGCCATCTAGTGGTGATCATATTTTTGAGCATATGTTTTGCCATTATTTTTGAAGTTTTTAGCATTACAGGTAGGCGAACTATTTTAATTATATATAGCAAAGTGCTAAATTTATATTTGTGCTAGAGTTTGTTACAAGGCATGAATTTATGGTAACTGGATTTTGGGTGTTAAATTAGGTGTATCTGGAAAAGGTTTGGGAAATAGCATCAGTGCTAGCTTTTGTACTCATCATACCTTACTTTAAAATGCAATTGAATGTTCAGGTTGTAATAATGTCGATTTTGATCATTTAATATGTTATAGGTTAGGTGCTTTTAGCCTACATTTAACTATAGCTTAAGTGCCTAGTAATTTAAATTTGTTCAATATTGTTATATTTCATGACCCTGGACCACAAAACTTTAAAAGTCTTAAATTGCACGAGCATTATTTAAAAATAAAGCCAACAAATTAGTCAAAATAACCAATTTAAATTTAAATGAAATTACAGTAAATATATAAGTACAAAATAATTAGGCTGTATTAAAAATAAAGTTCCATGAAGACTTAAAATTTGCTACACTGTAAAACCAAACAGTCAACTTTATCAAATGAAATGAGTGTAGTTAACTCAAAATGTACTGAAAGTTAATTCTACTCATTTGAAAAGAGTTTTGAACTCAGTGTTAAAGGTAATGAGCTAATTAAATACCTAATTACTTTTACTTAAATAGAGTAAGTTCACAGTACTCATACAGATTAGTTTTTAAGTCAAATGGATTTTAGCAATCAGTTTCCTCAAACGGTTTGAGTTGCCTTAACTTATTGGGTTTCACAGTATTCAGTTCGTTTGAGCTCTCTTCATTTATTGGGTTTTACTGTGCTTAAATTGCTTCGTTTACTCAAATGGATTAAATTTTAAGTACTCATTGGGATTAGTTTTTGAACTTGTTGCACTCGGTTTCCTCAAATGGTTTGAGTTACCTTAACTTCTTGGGTTTTACAGTGAAAAAATCTAATTTAACAGTACTAGATCGCTATCTAGAGGCGAGCATATGTTTTGCTATTATTTTTTAGCCTATTCTGTAATCCAGAGATTGTAACATCAGAGGTAGGCAAAATTTTTAATTATAGCAAAAGTGCTGAATGTATTGGACTGGATTTGGGTCTTAAATTAGGTGAATGTGGGAAAAGTTTAGGAACTAGCATCACTGCTAGCTGTTTTACTCATCATACCTTACTTTAAAACACAACTGAATGTTCAGGTTGTAATGATGTCGATTTTGATCATTTAATGTAATCAAATGCTATAGGTTATGTGGTTTTAGCCTACATTTAATATAGCTTATGTGCCTTTGTAGTTTACATTTGTTTAATATTGTTATATTTCATGACCCTAGACCACAAAACTTTAAAAGTCTTAAATTGCACGAGCACTAGAGTGCAAGTAAAGCCAACAAATTAATGAAAATAATCAATTTAGGCGCATGCAAATAATAATAATAGATGAATAAGATTCGAATAATAATAATAATAAAACTTAAATAAATAAATAAATAAATAATTAGGCTATATTACAAAGGGGTTAATTGACCACCTTGATGTCAAAACAACATCAATTTGGTATCTTTAGTTCCATTAAGTTAAAATTTCTTAAAATTACCTATTGTAGCCCTATCAAAACTTTTATTATTATTATTATTTGTAATAAGAGCTTCATTTGGACATATTTAAAGATGATTTCTCAATTTTTATTGATTGACTGATTGATTGAATCTTCATTCCAGATTTTCAAAAACTTATATTGACCAAATATTGTTGTAAAGACAGTCAGACAGTTGCGGCTCATCCAGAATGCTGCGGCCAGGATTCTGACCAGAAGCAGAAAATCAGAGCACATCACACCTGTCCTCAGGTCTCTACACTGGCTCCCAGTTACATTCAGAATAGAGTTTAAAGTATTATTACTGGTCTATAAATCACTAAATAGACTAGGACCTCAATATATTACAGATATGCTCACTCAATACAAACCCAACAGATCACTCAGATCTCTAGGATCAAATAAACTAGAAATTCCAAGAGTTCATCTGTTTAGCTGTGCCTTTACTGTATGAGCACTGTGCTACGTCCGACAGATCGCACTATTATGTTTTTCGTTTTCTTTTTCATTCTTTTATAACCTATTTTAACTCATTTTAATTTGTTTTCATCTGTTTTTAATCATTTTATTTTCTGCATTTTATGTTCCTAAACTTGTCTTTTTTATTCCTGTTTATGTAAAGCACTTTGAATTGCCACTGTGTATGAAATGTGCTATATAAATAAGCTTGCCTTGCCTTGCCTTGTATCCTAACAAATCTCATTAATGGAAACTATTTATTCAGCTTTTTAGATCAGAGGATGTACAGTGCTTATATATAAGTAAACCCCTCACAAATCTCTCATTTAATTTTATATTTTTAATAGGAAACCATACAATATTATATTTTTGCATATACATTAGATTAGTCAGTACTGAAGCCAAATCTGGATCTTATCTAACAAAATAACTTACAATAACGTTCCAAAAACTAGTACAGCCAAATTTATGTTATAGATAAATATTAAATACACATTTTAAAAATAGGAAAAATTAAGAGAAGCAAGAAATAGGATATTTTTAGTTGAAATTTTGGTTGTAATTTTATTTGCAATATTTTGCTTGAATTTAATTGTATTATCTCTCAATTTCTAAATAAGTTTGGTGTCTAAAATATTATGTTGATAAATGTATCTGTTTAATAAATCTGTTTTTTGAAATGCACCAAAATACATTGTTCACTGAGAAATGGATACAAATATTATTAATTTTCAAAATGGGTGTACTCACTTATGCTGACCCCTGTATAAATTTCGATCAAAGAAATAAATAAAATAAAAAATAAAAAATAATTAATTAAAATGATGACTTTTGGGGATCAGGGATAGTTGTGCGTCGACATAATAGAAAGCGAAAGCAACTCTATGAACACGTGACATAAACCTAGTTCTGCGTCACAACATGCTGCAGCAATCACGGAAACAACACTGATGATCAGATTGTTTCAGTTGAACGTCGAGTGAAAATTGAAGCAAACATGTAAGTATAATAAAACTTTTTAAAAACTCTTTGACTGTGAGTGCTGAAGAAAAAAAAGTATATTAAACGTACAGGCGTGGCTGATATGGCGCACGCTTGCTTGTTTACGAACATATTGTTTTTACACTCTTGACATGAATTAAGAAATTACTGTCGCTTTAACGACTTTTTTTCATAAACAGTAGTAATATTAAAGCTAACTCTTGCCTAAACTTAAAGAGTCAGTTCACTCGTATAAAACACATCATTTACTCAGCCTTTACTTGTTTCAAACCTGAGAGTTTTATACTCCTAACAAAAGAGCATATTTGCAAGAATCATGTGGGACTGGGCAATATGGCAAATATTTCGATAATAATTTTCCATATTGAATGATTACAATATATATTTCAATATAAGTTTTAATGCTTCCAGATTTAAAAGAGTACCCCAACAATAACTGCAGCCACATACATTAGAGGGTCAATTTAATATCATGTTTTCGGTATAAAATTGGGTACATCTCTAAATCAATACACTTTTACATTTCCATTGTTGCACATTTCTGCTGTGACTGGCTCTTAGATCAATATCGAATAAAAAAAAAAAGTCCAGAGCTTATCATTCATTTCAGCTTAGTCCCTTTATTAACCAGGGTTCACCACAGTGGAATGAACTGCTAACTTATTCAGCATGTGTTTTACGCAGCAGCCCTTCCAGCCACAACACAGCAATGAGCGTATCATTGTTATTGACATAAATGTTATCGCGATTCGATATAAAATCGTTTATTGCCCTGACATGAATACTGTAAATGTCATACTATATGGATGTCTATGGCATTTATATGTTCTCCCCGTGTTGGCGTAGTTTTCCTCTGGAAGCTCCAGTTTCCCCCACAGTCCAAAGACATGTGCTATAGATGAATTAAATAAGGGGGCCTGATAAATAAAGACACTAAGCCGAAGGAAAACGAATTTAGAATGTCAATGGCTACTCCAGCATTCTTCAAAATATATTCTTTGTGCTCAACAGAAAAAAAAACAGAAACTTCTAAAGGTTTGGAACCATTCAAGTGTGAGTAAATTTTCAGTTTTGGGTGAATGGACTCACTTTTAAGAAAGTGAAGTCAAGATTTTGATCCCCCACTTTTGTCTTGCTGCAATGTAGTAAAAACATCTCAGGTATATTACCGCACCTACTCTGGCTGCAAATGACGTGTTCGGCACAAGATGGCAGCAATTTGACATTTTGGCTTCACTTTTCTATGGTGGAAAAAACTGAGGCTTGCTTCAAACATTTTTTTACAGTTTAGGATAATAATGTGAAGTTAAAAAAACTGACTAATAAAGGCTTATTTTTTGTTCACAACAAATAGTTCACCAGAAATTTATATTGTGCAATCTTTTTCCTGCACTTAAACGTCTGTTGAACTCATAAGAAAATATGTTGAGAAATGTTGTTAAGAAGACTTCCAAAGGTTTTTCTTCTCCCACTATGGAAACTTTTTTATTACAAAAATTTTTCAGAATACTTTTGTGTTCAGCAGTTAAGAAAAGGCATACAGGTTTGGAACAACATTAGGATAAATAAATAAATAAATAAATAGTATGCTTAATGGTGAGCCTTTCTTTTAAGTCAAATTATGCAAAAGGTGTACAAAGCTGAGCTCCTTTTAAAAGATTTGCAAATATATACTCGTATATGATGGCTAAAGAGAATGATGGGCCTATTAGAGCAGTAGAGAGTTGCCAGAAATGCTAAAAATACATGCACAAATTTGGTTCGCAAATTGATAAGGAAAGAAATTCAATTCAGTAATATTAACCACTTTTATTCCTGAAAGATACACTGTTCATTAAAGGTTTTTGCTTGACTTTTACAGTGTTTTGTTTAGAAACAGTAACCAGGGATGAGGCGTTTACTCAAATAAGGTCAATTACGTAATCATTATTCACTGCTCTCTTTATATGGTTCATCTGTAAGTTCAAAGTTCAGTGCTGTAGAAGTGTGGCTTCAGCTTGTCAATCGTCAAACTCTCGTCTGAAGTAACAATAACTTAAAGGATTCAGGAGTGAAACTGCTCTGCACTGAAGAGGCCAAACTGCTAACTGGAGAAACTGAGGTATTTAAAAATAGGCTTTAAACTATAATTTTAGCATTTGAAGATAAAAGTTTATACAGTTAATTTCAATCTACACTCTCAGAGATAAAGGAATGAAAGGGAATGAAACTTGGGCGGAACCTCCTCAAAAGGTACATTTCTGTACTATATATGCACTGATATGTACTTTTACAATTTTTATTGTTACAATAGGGATAATTTAGGTACTAATACGTTCCCTTTATGTACAGAAGTGTGCCTTTTAAAAGAGTGCTGCCCCAGTGATTAATTTTATACCTTTGTCTCTGATAGTGTTGAGGAAACATTCAGATTTACATGTCTTCAGGTTTGAAAGTTGGGTAATATGGTTATGGTAAATATGGTTAGTTTAAAAATAAGGATGTGGAGCCATGTACAAATAAAGTATTGGTGAAGGCAGCAATTACATGTTAGACAGGCAAATTGGCAAGCTGTTGAAAATAATATTTGGGTTCAACTGGATAGAATTCACAAAAGCTGTAAACTCACTGGCCACTTTAATAGGTACACCTTAATATGTTGTGGAAATGTGTTCTTGTTCTTAGATGTTATTTTGTAAATAAACAAAGTCTCAACAAAAGAAGTCTGTAGTTGTTCTGAGTTACTCAGTCTTAAGCATTTATTTTTACAAGCAGTTAGCAACAAGAGGCAATACGATTGTACGACTGTCTGATCAGGCTCTTTCATGCAGTTTTATACATACTGCCCTCCTCCCTTATGGTTAATATCACATACATCATATCAATATCTACAGTTTGATCGTTAATCTTAATTTCTATGTCCCAGCTGCATTCTGCTCCCCAGACCAGGCTGACGTATTCCTTTATGTATAGTTTTAATTGTTATTTAACCCAAGAATACTTTCCCCATGTCATTTATATGTAAGTTCGTTGTGTCTGATGAATAATAGCTTTTCTATGATCTCAGGGATAATATGGGTGCTCTGGTGTGGGTGCCCGTTGAGGACAGGAGGGCCTATAATGATCTCATAAGGATTTCCCATTTAGCCATGTCCTATCTCATAGCCTATATTTCTAATGGAAGCTGCAGGTAACATGCTACATGCAGGTAATGCTGAGATATGTGCATGAAACATACAGTAAAACAGAGTACACTCTCAATAGAAAAAAGGTATATATAGTTTGAGCAGCATCATGGCTTTGGAGTATGAGTGTATTGACTTCATTAACACATTCAGTCAATCACAAAATCACATACAGTTAATTTCAAAACAGTATTACAGTCTTAAAGTGGAAGTGAAGCAGTCAGTCAAGTTTACATTAATTGGGAAAACTAGTTTCCACTTCAATGTAAAATATATTTAACCAACTGTGTTTAATATATTTTTATATATTAGATGCACATCTGATGCTTGTATTTGCACCAGTTCCACGTCCACAACTTCTCTCATCAAGTTAAATTAGGCTGTTCAGTCTCAGTGTTCAATTCTTCTACTGTATCTGTTCAGCTGAGGGAACGGTACCAACCCTGTGACATCAGACACAACGATATAACACTCTAGCTCTAAAAACTATAGTACAACATGCCATTTTTGGTTTGGTTTGTTATATATAAATAATGTAACTTTGACTGGCTGCTTTACTTCCACTTTGATGTCCTTTGGCTTTCTGAAAGAGTGAGCCACTGTTTGGGTGTTAACCATAGAAATTAATAAGAAACGCAATAGGCTGTATCCTACCGGTCACAAAATCGTCTTTGACTTCTCTAACAATGCTTACTTGGATAGCACGCTGGCTCAGTGGTTAGCACTGTCGCCCCATAGCAAGAAGGTCACTGGTTTGAGTTCCGGCTAGTAGGCATTTCTGTATGAAGTTTGCATGTTCGCTCCATGTTTCAGACATGTGCTAACTGAATAAACTAAATTGGCCGTAGTGTATGAGTGTGTGTGTGAATGCGAGAGTGTGTATGGGTGTATGGGTTGAAGCTGAAAGGGCATCTGCTCTGTAAAACATATGCCGGAAGAGTTGGCGGTTCTTTCCGTTGTGCCGAGCCATGATAAATAAAGGACTAAGCGGATAGAAAATGTATGAGTGACTCTACAAATGTATGAATACGAAACTACTGTTGATATTCAATCATGTTGGGGATTAGTCAACACAACGATAACCTGACTTCCTACAAAAGCTGTTTATTTGGCATAGCAAAGCATCCCATTTGACATTCACCAAAAAAAAAAAATTCCTCTTGTCTTATTTGCAGATGTACCAACAATATTGGAGCGTTAGCTTTAGCATCAATTCTTTTATTATCCATCGGCTTTCATCTTTTTTCATTGGTTCTAAACTCTCATGTGCTCTCTTTGTTTTATTTTGATCGGTTCTTTTGTTGTATGTGTCTTATTCTTATTCTGTCATGTGACCCATATTGTTTAGTGTATATGGCCCTCATGTTTTAGGTGTCTCTTGTTTAGCTTTGTTAGATATGTCCTGTTGTTGGTGAGTTGTTTCAGGTTCATACTCTAGTTCAGGTGGAGTCTTTTTGTTGTGTGCTTGTTTTCTGTCATGTCATGTTTTTAAACTCACTAGTGGTGGAAAGAGTACTGAAAAATCATACTCAAGTAAAAGTACCATTACTAGCCTAAAAAAGTAGTGCAATTAGAGTAAAAGTATCTGTTGTCAATATTATGCAAAGTATAAGTAAAAAGTAGCCCTTTCAAAAGTACTCAAGAGTAGTGAGTATTACACTGTAGCCTAAAAAGCTGATGCATTTACATGTAATTTGTGCATGTGTGTGTAAACGTAACATTCTGTAGTGCATCTAGTTATTGCCCAGCAGGCACACAACGTCATAAAATGTTAAAAATGACAAAAAATTTGACCAAAATTCAATATCTAGCCAGCGTCTAAGGACAACGTTATTTTGTTTTCAAATGTTTGGTTGATTTTAGCTTGTTAGAAAGTGACCAAAATACAACATCGTGCCAACATCTTAAATCAACGTCATATTGACGTCAAATACTGACATTTATTTACCAGGTGTGGCAACCAAAATCCAACATCTTATAGACTTCATAGTGGTAACGTCCACATAATGTTAAGCTGTAACATCATTAGACGTTGATATTTGGTTGGTTTTAGGTTGGATGTTGGATATTGACATTGGTCTGACGTTGAGTTCTGACGTCAACCTGATTTTCATTTCCAAACAAAATGCAACGTTCCCATGACGTTAGGGTACATGTCAATCTGACGTCATCATGTTGATGTCTTGTGCTTGCTGGGTGTTTGAGGCCATTTTGCTCATCATACAGTAAAAATCCGTCATCTTCTCACCAGTGACATGCATCTAAACAGTTTCTGGGTCAATGCATGTAAAGATTTTGGGCATCTTCTTGGACACTTTTAATGGTTCCAAGCAGTTTGCTGCAATTTTAAATCGCCCATGTCTTGAAGTAGTTCATTATGATGTGATTTACCTTCTATGTGCAATTTGATTGGACATGAATTAAAGGACTGAATTTTCCAATCCCCATAGACAGGAAAAAATTAAGCAGTGACAGCAGGTTGATGGAAAGCAGTGGAGTAAAAGTACAGATACTGCACTAAAAATGTACCAAAGGGAAAGTAAAAGTACACATTTTAATAACTACTCTGTAAAATACAATTCCTGAGAAAAACTACTAAGTTACAGTAGTTTGAGTATTAGTAATTAGTTACTTTACACCACTGCAACTCACCCTCAGTGAACTTTACTCAGTGGCCTTAATACCTTTTTCTTTCACAGCCTGTATCATGGGTTGTTACGAAGAACCCATCAAGGATCAGAATGGAGAGACCATGGCTAGAGCAGAACTACTAAAATGTAGGCCAACGCACACACTTTTTCCTCACCAAACACTATTACACACAAGAGCAGAAATTATTCTTTATGCGACCCAAAACAGTTTGCTTTTTGAACATATTTGTGCTCACATTAATGTTCTCTATTCATGTATGCAGATGCCTGTGATCTCACTCTTGATCCGAACACGGCACATGAAATGCTGTCAGTTACAAACGGCAACAAAACATTGGTGTGTAACCCAGAGCCGATGATTTATCCTGATCACCCAGACAGATTTACCGGCCTCCCGCAGATTCTGTGTAAAGAGCGTCTGTCTGGGCGCTGCTACTGGGAGGCCGAGTGGAAAGGACTGGGTGACATGGTGGTGTCTTATGGAGGAATCGGCAGGAAAGGAAAAAGTCTTGATTGTCGTTTCGGAGCCAATGACAAATCCTGGATCATGAGCTGCTTTATTGGAGAGAAGCTGATTGCCTGGCATGATAACATGGGGGTTTATATTACTCTCCCAACAACTCCCTATAACAGAATAGCTATGTATCTAGACGAGCCTGCCGGCATTTTGAGCTTCTTCAGCGTCCCTGATGAAAACACACTCAATCACTTGTACACATTCAACACCAAATTTACTGAACCCCTCTATGCTGGGTTTGTGCTTTATACAGAGTCAGTGACTCTGTGCGATCTTAAATAACTCCTGCACACAATATATACAGTAGCAAGTATTTAGACTGTTGACACCCAGTCCAAATACCTAGCCACTCTTGTCAATGTCATTTAGACTGAATTGCTCTTTAACTTTGAATATTAAAGGCTGCTCTTGTTAAAATACAATTATTTAAGTAATACCTTACATAAATAAAAACTGGTATTGCAAAACATGTTTTTTTTCTGTCTTTTTATTGGTCTCTTGTATGACAATACAAATTAAATATTGAGAGGTAAACAGTCATGTATTGTCCATTATTAATCAATACAATACGATGTTTATTTATAAAGCACATTTAAAAAACAACTAAGGTTGACCAAGAAGCAGAATATAAAAGAAACATTTTAACAAGTAAAAGCAATAAAACAGTGATCAGAGAGTATTAAAAGCGAGAGAAAATGGATATGTTTTGAAAACAGTCTTAAATGCAGAAATGGAGGGGGAAAGTCTAATGTGAATTGGTAGAGTGTTCCAGAGTTTAGGAACAGCAAACGCTCGATCACCTCGTTTTCATAAGATCTTGATGATCGAGAAGGGGTACAGTATACAAAGCAAGTCAGTAAGGTACTGAGAAGCAAGATTATTGACGGCTTTTCAAGGAATAATAGAAATTTAAAATAAATTCTGCATTTAATTGGTAACCAGTGAAGTGCAGCTAAAATTGAAGTTACCGACTCATACTTGTGAGTGCAAGAGAGTAGTCTAGCAGCCGCATTTTGTACCAGCTGCAGACGAGAGAGAGAAGACAAATACCAAAATAAAGAGCGTTACAGTAATCCAGACAAGTTATGAAGGCATGAATCACCGTTTAAATATTTCTTTGAGATAAAAATGGCTTTATCTGAGGTGGTAAAAGCAGGATTTTACTACAGTACTAATCTGTTTGTCAAATTATAGGTTTTCATCAAACATAACACTGGGATTTCTTGCACACTGGGTAAAATGTGGGGCCAAAGATCATCTAACAGAGAATTGTCTTTGTGCCCAAATACAATTACTTCAGTTTTATTTTCGTCTAAATTTTAAAAATGGCTTGAGAGCCAAAATTTAAGCTCCTCTAAGCAAGCCAGTAGTGGCTGTAAGCCATTTACTGTACATCTTTTTGTTTTAAAGGAAAATACATCTGAATGTCATCTGCATATAGATGGAAGGAAACCTTTTATTTATTGGAAATGGAAGCCAGGGATAGCATAAACCCATCCCCTAACCTTTCATTTATTGACTAAACAAAACAACAATAAATAAACACATAAATACCAAATTAAGAAAATAAAATACAAAAGAACGTGACACCAGAATAGCTGGATATAGACGGGAAAAAATTATAATAATTAAAATAATAATAATAAATAATAAAATAAACATTCTAATAAAATGGTAAATGTTACAGGTTGCCAGCACCAGGTGTAATAAGCAGGCTTTTGATTTAGTCAAGAAAGTAATCCCAAGTCTCATAAAGGTAATCTAGTGAGCCAGAGAGCGAGCATCTCAGCTTTTCAAGTCTGATACAGTCAAAAAGTCCTGTATCCACTTGTCATGTGTAGGGGGAAAGTACGTTTTCGCTTCAAAACTATGGCACGTCTGGCTAAAATTGTGGTAAAGGCAACAACCTTGCTGTCACGGACTGTCAAATCAGGTCCAAGGGATACACCAAAGAGGGCTAACAAAGTGTCAGGTTGTATATTGATTTTGAGGGCTTTATTGAATGTGTTAACAACACCTGACCAAAAGGTGGCCAGCTGTAAAAAAATGTAAAAATGCTACAGTCAAAATCCGTAACCTCGTTAACGGTATGTTTCCTTAATATATACGGCGAATAACCGTAAATTGACTTTCCCAGAATTCCCTGTATGGAACATCACTTTTTATACTTTTTGTTGAAATTACTATGAATCTTTTTAGTTGTTTTCCCATCAGTTATGTACTTTAGAGATTTATGTTACATCTAATGTTGATAAACAATGTTTATTTCATGACTTACCATATTGGGGTTTAGTAGCTGTGTGAATGACACTAAGCACCTTCTATACTTTACTCCACTTTTCTGCTTGTGTGGAAAGTTGATTGTGATGAGCTTTGGTTTCCCTGCTAAAAAATCCAGCTTAAACCAACCTAGGCTGGTTGGCTGGTTTTAGCTTGGCGACCAGGCTGGTATTAGAGGGGTTATGGCCACTTCCACGCTGGTTTTCAGTCATTTCCAGCCTTGTCTTAGCTGGTTAGGCTGGAAAATGACCAGCTTAATTCAGCTAAAACCAGCTTGACCAGCCTGGTTTAAGTTGGATATAGCTGGTTTTGGCTGGGCTCCCAGCCTGGCTAGGCTGGTCAAGCTGGTTTTAACTGGTCATCTCTCAGCCTGACCAGCTAAGTCCAGGCTGGAAATGGCTGGAAACCAGCCTGGAAGTGGCCAAAACCCCTCTTAAACCAGCCTGGTTGACCAGCTAAAACCAGCCAACTACCCTAGGCTGGATTAAGCTGGATTTTTCAGCAGGGTCATCAAGTAACTTCCTCATCACCTCCTGCATATGGATGTGCTAACGTGTCTAACTGTGTAAAAACAGATGTGTAGATGGTGGTCATTTAAAAAACAGACAAATTACATCTATAAATTAATGAATTACAGTAGTTTACCATGAAAATGAAAAATTACTTTTACGGTTTGTACCGTGTTTTTAACGGTAAAGTACTGGCAACCACAGCTGCCGGTGTTTTACCATAAATATTACGTATTTAATTTTAACAGTGTATGCAGATGGTCAGCAGGTGAATATTTGCAACAATGACAAGCAGAGCTCCTATTTGGAAAGAAATTAGACTACTGAGCATTGGTTAAGTGAGCTCTAAATCATGTTTTACACTGCATCAAACCATGTCTTGCACATGATGAAGAGAAATGCACCTGGGCTAAAATTTTATCGCTTACATCCGCTGTCATAACTCCTAGATCTCGCTCCCAAGTATCTTTAAATGCATTAATTGAATTTATTAAATGATAAATAATTAAAATCAAAGGCTTTCAAATCAGGAAATGATCTATATGCGTTTCAGGGGGGGCGGTTAGGGAGATGGGGAAACTGCTTTAGTATAAAATTTCTGATTTAGAAGAAGCAAATTAAGTGATGATTCGGTAAATTATACTTCATAGCTAAAAAGGAGAAGTATGTAGACACGCCCTCTTCATATAGATCACAGATTTTGCAAAGACTATTAGAGGACCAGACACGAAATGCAGGATCTGAACTTGATAGGGGGAAAAAATAATTGTTAAGTATAGGTATATGGATATATCGCTTGCAGGCCGTAGTGTTTTCTCAATTACATCCAAATATTGAGGGTATTTGTCACTACTGATTTTTTTAAACATTACTTATAGCTAAAAGAAGTTGAGAACACACAATAGAATAAAAGGGTTTTTTTGTTGATAAAGATTCAGTATGTACCCAAGGCGGACAGTTTTCAGAATAGCTTTCATTGTTCCAATAAACAAGCTTATGAATGTTGCAGGCCCTTGCAAAACATGTTTGTTGCTGACTTCAGTTTACATCAGGGATGCCCAAACTAGGTCCTGGAGGACGGGTGTCCTGCATATTTTAGTTCCAACCCCAATTAAAAACACCAGAACTAGCTAATCAAGCTCTTTTTGGGTATACAGAAACGTCCAGATAGGTGTGTTGGAGCTAAACTATGCAGGACACCGGCCCTCCAGGACCGAGTTTGGACACCTCACGCTTTACATCATATGTCTCAAACTGGATAGAGGGCCACAGCTCTGCAAAGTTTTGCTCCAACTCTAATCAAACACATCTGATGCAACTAAAGTGTTCAAGACTATCAAGCAGGTGTGAGTTGGAGCTGGTTGGAACTATGCAGAGCTGTGGCTTTCCAGGAATTGAGTTTGAGACTATTGGTTTACACCATTAGATGGTGATAAGAAATTATAAATCAGCAGCAGAGACTTTTATATTGAAAAGTGTTGAAACAAAGTTATTAACCATATCATTTTGTAATGACAACAACCACTTGCAAACTTGCTGTTTCATAGAAGTCGTTTAGAAATGCGGGGATTAAAGTCAAACGCCTGAGTTAAATGAGCCGAACTAAACGTCCACGCTTAAATTGGTTCCATAACTGCAAGTTGAAGATCATTTGATCTAATCTGAGTTCAGTTTATAGAATCTAGATGCTCGTGCACGTTACTGTCGTGAAATCTTGAAGGTCAAGCATAGCATCGATTTTATTGTGTGCTACCATGGCAATGACAAGAACCGAAAGGTCTCTGAAATGAGACAGAGCGAGTGAACTGCATTTGTTTTTAGAGTTCAAACATAATTTAAACATAATAATACATGTGTGGCTATATATTTTAAAATAAAGACCATTATTTAGCCCTATTAACATTACATTAAACATCACATTATTCATTGAAATCGTGCTTGTGCACGTGCGAGAGAGATAGAGAGAAAATAGTTTTAATGCATTACAGACTAACTGTAACATACAAAACATAAGCACATTAAGTTAAAAAATAATGGCAACAAAAAGCCATGCAGATTTTCAATTTGCTCCCGAAACCGCTGGACTTGTGTTTCTCAAGCCCTGTTTATATTAAAGTGAGGCTACTGCTCGGCCCAGATCCATCTCCCGATTATTCCACTCATGAGTTTGATGCTTTAAAACTTGCTCGTTTGTATTAGTCAGTGCTCTCTTAAAAATATTTGCTTTATAACATTCTTGTAATTTGTACATTATGTATACAGTTGAAGTCAGAATTATTAGCCCCCTTTGGTTTTTTTTCTGTTTTAAAAGTTCCTAAATGATGTTTATAACAGCCAGGAAATTTTCACAGTGTCTCTAGTAATATTTTTTCTTCTGGAGAATATTTGCTTTATTTCGGCTAGAATAAAAGCAGTTTTTAATTTTTGAAAAGACATTTCAAGTTCAATATTATTAGCCCATTTAAGCTATACTTTTTCGATAGTCTACAGAAAAAAGCATTGTTATACAATAACTTGCCTGATTACTCTAACTATGCCTATTAACTTAATTAACCTAGTTAAGCCTTTAAATGTCACTTTAAGTTGTATAGAAGTGTCTTGAAATACATCTAGTAAAATATTAGTCACTGTCATCATGGCAAAGATAAAATAAATCACTTATTAAAGATGTGTTATCAAAAATATTAAATGGGGAAAATATTAAATACATTTTTATTTAACAGGAAAAAAAATTCAACAGAAACATAAAAAACAAATAAAAATTTAGTTTAAAGTTTGTAGTTTGTATATGTTTCGTTTGCAATAACTTATAAGAAGTCAATGTGTTATAGTTCTATTCTAAAAGTTGTTTAGTGTGTATTTATATATATATATATATATATTGGTAACACTTTATAATTACTACACACTATAAATCATTTATTAAGCATTAGCAAATAGTGAATTCATTATCTGTTAAGCATTAACTCTATATTAATAAGCGTTAGTAGGCAGTTTATAGCTGCAGCTACAAATGCTCTAATCTTGACTTACAAACATATTTAATGTTTATTTAATATTAAATATTATATTTAATATTTAATATATTTAAACATAAAATATGTTTAATAATTGTACTTTCATACTTTGTTAATGATTTATTTTTTTATTACTAAATTAAGTATCGCATTACTTACAAACCAATTTGTATTTAAGAGTAGTTGAGGGTTTTTAGGATCATTCAGAATGAGTTAGTAAGTGATTAATAAACTATTGAAATCAACATTTATATGTCTTATTATTCAGGCATATATTAATGGTTACTATGTATGTTAATAAATGCTTTATTAACTCAACTTCATCTAGTTTTGTGATCTAATCTAAAGTGAGAACTATTGCTTTATAAATCCTTTATAAATGACAAATAAAGGCTCAGTTAAATTCTAAACAGGAAAAATGACATTATTCATTTCTCTTTATTTAAAGATACACAAATGAAACTGTACTTCAAATAAAAAATAAATCTTTGCAACCTTATCTAAAATAAAATGACTGTAGATTTAAACATTGCATCTTATTATATTGTTAAATTATTATATTTTTGTTGTTGTTTTATCCAGTTTTATGTCAAATTTTGACACTCCTGTTATTTGGCAATGTTTAAACTTTACAGTAATTTTACTTTTTAGAAAATATTGCAAAGATTATTATTAATTTGATTCAGAGCCTTTAATAGCCATTTATAAGGGATTTATAAAGCCTAAATGGTCCTCACTTTAGATTGTCACAAAAAAAGGTTGAGTTAATAAAGCCTTTATTAACTATTAGTTAACTATTAGTATATGCCTGAAAAATAAGATATAAACGTTGATTTCAATAGTTTATTCATCAACTCATTCTGAATGATCCTAAAAACCCCCAACTACTCTTAAATAAAACTGGTTTGTAAATAATGCAACACTTAATTTAGTAATAAAAAATAAATAATTAACAAAGTATAAAAATACAATTAATAAACACATTATATACAAGCTTATAAGTCAAGAATACAGCATTTGTAGCTGCAATTATTAACTGCTTACTAACGTTTATTAAGTTAATGCTTAACAGATAATGAATTTACTAGATGCTAATGCTTAGTAAATGATTCATAGTGTGTAGTTGTTATAAAGTGTTACCCTTGATTAAGCATGAACTTAAGACTTAGCCTGAGAGTTAACCTGCCCCTGACCAGTCTAGTTTTCCAGCATAAGCTGCCAGTGTAACTGAGTTTGAACTATGATAAACTTGATTAATGAAACCGAATTCCCCATTGATAAACCTGACTTACCAAAATAAACCTGGCTTTTTCTCTAAGCTTGGTTTATGGAACAGGCCCAGGAGCTAATCATCTGAACTCACCAGAACCATTTGATATTTATTTAGAATAATGTTTCATTGACTTAAGAAAGGAATGATCCATCACAGTAATCATGTCTAAGGGCTTTCTTTTAGACATGATTAGGGGTGTTGATTAGGCGTGTTTATAATTTCATTAATCACTTCTGGGTCAAGTTGAGGGGAAAACAGTTTATGCCCACTGATCCCTACATTAGAAAAGACTGGATGAACTTCCAGACCACTCACTCACTCACTCACTCACTTTCTTTAGGTTTGGTCCTTGATTTAAGAGGTTGCCACAGCACTGTCAATTACTCAGGCATACAGTATGTTTTATATCCAGCGGCTGTCCTTTCAGGTGCAACCCAGTGCTAGGAAACACCAATACACACTCTCTGCACACACACTCATACACTGCAGTGAAAAATTTAGCTTTAGACTTTTTGTTTGTTTGTTTGTTTGGATCGTGAAATGGCAGGAATTCCAGCATGCGCATCTAAAAAGTTGTGATTTTATTTTAACAGATGATAACAATAATGGGTGCGATGGTACTGTACTACTAATGGACAAACAGGTGGAAAGTCCACATAGTAAAACATCTAATATGTTGTTAAGGTCATTTTTAAAATTCCTTCAGCTAAAGTCTGCCATCAAAATGGTTCAGTATTATTACCTCCAGAACTGTGCAGAGAGTTTGTGCACCCAAAGAGCAGTTTAGCCACCGTGCTTTTTGGGTGTTTTGACGTGCAGTACATTTTTATAAAAGAAAAATGCCCACTTTGGCTTCTCCTACTGCAGCAAATCCCATATTCCTTTTTGATATTTGGTGCCAGTTTATTAGAAAGAGACAAATTCTCTTAGACGTTGGATGGAAACGGTGCTTTATTTTCAAATGTTTTATGCAATATTCCAGTTTTGCATATCTAATAAGTCTAATTTGCATCTTTGGATGGAAACATAATGCACTGTCTACCCAAATGGTTTCTTGATGAGATAAGCTTAAATCAGGGAAAAATAAATTATAAGAAGGGCATTTTCAATTTTTTGGGGACTTACTCTTAAGTCACCCTTTCTGTCTTTTTAGAATTCTGCGGTAAAAATACACTTCATATTCTCATTTTTCGCTATAAACATACATAAACGTGCGTGACGAGCTTCCCAGATCAGCTGTGATTTCCTGCCATATAGTGAGCGCCTCTGTCCTGCTGCAGATCTGCATGGCTTGTGGATCAGCTGAAGCTGTTGCGGGCGACATGTGCGGTCAATCCCTGCGTTAATGTCATCAGCGCGCTTCACAGCGACAACACAAGACTGAACTACAGCTTTTTCCTCTTTGGTGTGAACGTTCGTGTGTACTGAATGAAAGTACTACATAGGACGCAACTTTCCAAACGTGTTACAGGTAAGCGTTTTTAATCCTCGAATGCTTTGTCTATGCAAATGTTATATTGCAAAATGCTGTCCCTGACTGCTTAAAGCAAATTCTTCCATCTCCTCACTGAACGCGCTCATGCAGTTTAATGGATGCCTCATTTGTAGTTCAGAGATGATCCCAGATAGCAAATTACATCTGGCCCAGATATGGCCCACATCCCCCATTTTCTTCTGGCCCACATACCGCGCGGAATGACGGCGATGACTCAACCTGATTGTGGCTGACATAAGGATCCAAAAGTCAGCCACAACTGAACCAGATCTGGGCCATATCTCAGAAAAAGCATGGTCCATATCTGGGCCAGATGTGGCCCATACATTTTCTCAGATCTGGCCCAGCTGCGGCCCATGCACATTCTCAAATCTGGCCCAGCTGCGGCCCATGCACTTTCTCAGATCTGGCCCACATGCAGCCCATGCAGTTTCTCATATCTGGCCCAGACGCGGCCCATGCAATTTCACAGATCTGGCCCAGATCTGGTTCAGTTGCGGCTGACTTTTGGGTTAGATGTGGCTGACATCTACATTTGGTAGCTATATAAATCACATTAAAAGGAATGCTTAGTTTAAATTGCTTTATTTAAAAAAATGCTTTAAAAGAAGCATATAAATTGATAAATACAAATATATAAATTATATAAATAGATGCATACAAAAAAACAACAACAGATTGATCAATGCAATACAAATAAATATATGAATTAGATAAATAAACGCATACAGAATTATCACAAATTAAATGCAAATAAATATATATAAAAGTTAAAATTAGGTAAGTGGATATACAGAATAAGAAGAACATACAAACACAAATGTATATACAAATTAGATAAATAGATACAGAAAAAAACACAGAAAATATATATATTTTTTTATAAAATGCATATTAATTAAATTAACAAATATTTTATAACCATATAGCCAGAACCAATAATTAAAGAGATAAATAAAGGGCAATCCAAAAACAAGATCAGAGGCGAGGCAGGGGTCAAATAAACAAATGATAATTACAGAAACAAGATAAACAAGTATGAGTAGACAGAACAAACACAGAAATCGCATATTTAACAAAAATATATTACTTAAATAATTACAACTAAATATTTATTAGCATTTACCTAGAACCAAAAAAAAATAAAAAATTTAAATTAAATAAACTGAAAATCCAACAGGGCAGTCCAAGAGTGAGGTCAGGGTCGAGCAAGGTTAAAGCCAAAAAAAAAAACAGTCCAATGCAAAAAAAATCCTGAAAATAGGAGAAGACAACAATTAAAAGGTGCTGTTTGCAGAGTACATACAGGTAAAACTGGATTAAAATTAAGGACTTAAGCACTTTTTTAAGCACCTATTTTTATTTTTAAGACAAAGCAACGTATTGAACACCTGAAATGTATTCTCAGCAATACATAAAAACATTCCATAGGAACTACCTATCAATTTATATATATAAAAAAAAAATAATATTAATATAATATTTCATAGTATTAAACCTATTTTAAATGTGATTGTGAAATTATTGTTTTTTTATGTTTTCGTAGATGGAAAGAGAACTGAAAATTAAATTACATTAAATTAAAGGACTAGAAATACTATTACATTGCTAAAATAAAACAAATTTTAGTAAATAATACTAATACAGAGTAAAAGAACATGGTACTATTTTAATTAGTTACATTTGGAAAAAAAATCGGATTTTCATTACGGACCTTTTTTTAAGTGTAAACTTGTTTGAATGGTTTAATTGTTTAATTACAAGACTACATAAAAAGAAATTTGCACTAACAAAGGAAGTTTATTTTAAGGAAATATATTTTCAAGCTTAGGAAGGTTTTACGTATATGATGAAAAGATGTAAAAATTTAAAATGTAGCCTTTTATTTACACATTTTACACGGTTTTTCTTGTTTGCTCATTCTGTGTCTGCCTTTACAATCTGGCAAATTTGTTGCTTAAATAACTTTTATAGTACTTGGATTTTTTTTTACATAATTATAAACAAATGACTTTACAAAAAAATATATTTTTAAAAATAATAAAACAAATGACTTCATTTCATTTGAGGTATTTGAAATATTTTTTTACATTTTCTACATTTTTTAAAGAGCCTTTTTGTTTATTTTGATAAATGTAATAACAGATTGCTTTGACCTGTAATGCCTGTACAATTTAGTGACGCTTTAAGACAGACTATGTATAAATCATACAAATACCTCATTCAAAAACGTTTCCAGCATACCAACCCCGTGACGTCAGACACAGCAATATTACAAGATGGGGATGCCTTTGTGCTAAAAGCTTTAGTTAAACATGCCCATTTCATCAAAATTGTTACATTAATCAAGTTTGGTTATTATATTTTTATTAAATCGGAAAGCAATTTACGAAATAATGTAAACTTGATTGACTGCATCACTTCTACTACAAGACACTGGGAAGAATTTTTGCTAGGAAGATCTGACACTCACTGACAAGTTTACTCCATCAATTCATAGTCTGAAATCTTGGTAATTAGTGAAAGTACCTTTGAACTGACCGCAGATCTTGATGTGGTCTTTCTTGATCTGGTCTTCTCCACTTTCGATCCTTCCCTGGGTTCATCTTTACAAGGAACCTGCTGAATGGAAAAAAAAATACTTATTGATAAAACCTGGACTATATCATGCTCTAAAATGTTTGAAATAAAAGCAGCGTAACAGGACAAGCTAGTGGTGGAGGTTTGCTAGAAAAATCTGTGAGAGAGGATGTTGTGTGTGAGTCAGACTGAGACAGACTGTTGTATGAATGTGTGTTTTTGAGTGTATGAATGTGAGAATGCAATCACAAGAGTGTGTGTTTTGCTATTTTAAATATTAGGGTCCAACAGAGTAATTTGTTTAGTTAAGTTGTTTAAAATTATTTTCATTGATTAAATACTTGCCCATATATAGATGTAAAGAATAACCAAAAGAAATAATGTATTAAAATGTCATTATATTTTATATTCAATCTGCAAATCAATTGTTGTGAAATTTGAATGACTTCCATTCAGTATATGAATAAAATAAAATTAAAATAGGAATAAAACAATAGAACTCTATAAAAAAATACTTCCTATCAAAATAAAGCAGGTGCTTTTACCTTAAGGAACTTTATTAGTATGGTTCCCTGCTTCCGGTTAGTTCAACTTCAGATACCTCCATAATCTGTACTCTGGTGCTTCATTTGGTTCTTGACTTAAGAGTAACTAGTGTCGCATTCCCGGTCCATCACAATCTGAGCTAGAAGGACAATATGACAAAAGACAAGACAAATATGAATACACATAACATACAGAATAAAACATTTAAAGATATAGTTTACTATTCTGCCACCATGTATTCATCCTCTACTTGTTTCAAAGCAGTTTGAATCTGTTAAACACTAAAGCAGATATTTTGAAGAATGTTAGAATCCTGTAACTATTGATATACATAGTAGGAAAAACTGGGTTTGTGTTCATTCATTTTCTTTTTAGCTTCATCCCTTTATTAATCTGGGGTCACCACAGTGGAATGAACAGCCAACTTATCCAGCATATGTTTTACGCAGCAGATACTATTCCAGCTGCAACACATCACTGGGAAAAACCCATACACTCTCATTTACACACATTCACTAAGGACAATTTAGCTTACCCAATTCACCTGTACCGCATGTCTTGTGGGGGAAACCGGAGCACCCGGAGGAGACCCACGCCAAGACGTGGAGAACATAAAAACTTCACACAGAAATGCCAACTGACCCAGCCGATGCTTGAACCAGAAACATTTTTGCTGGGAGGCAACAGAGCTATCCACTGTACCACCGCACCGTCTGAGTTTATGTTCAAAAGAACAAAAAAAAATATTTTGAAACAAGTGGAGGATAAAAGATGTCATTATTAGATTTTTTAAATAAGCTATGACCTCACACAGTGATAAAATAGCACCAATAAATCTTGTAATATTTTAATAATAAATAAAACATAAAATATATTATTTCAGTTCCCAACAACCAGTCTGACATATACAAGTTACAAAATATGTACAATATTGTACCTGGTGTGCTTGATGATGAAGTCAAACAGTTAGTAATGCACTGATGTGAGAGTTGTCCTTTCCTTCAGCTTGCATCCTTGCATGATTCCTTTCTTTTCTGTAACAAATTAATACAATACAATCAATTTATAAAAATATTATTTTTACTTGCCACAAAACCATTTGTTTGGACTTGATACATATGTACAAGATTAATGGTGCAATTCAGTTTCCAGGCTGTTTTGAAGTAATATAAAACATAAGATATGGATTTTAAGCTTTTTTAACACAATTGATTTTATTTTTTAACAAGGTTTAATATTTCATAACACACTTAGCCTTCTTTTTTAGCTTATTAATTTCCTTCATAAGTCATTTAACACATCATGTTTCATCTGTGGATTTTTTTTCAAACGTTTTGGCTTTAAAACAGTTTTTAATGCAGACCAGTCTCAACAGTGGCCAGCATGAACCACATAACGTTACTCTGCAAACTTTTGCTGAAACATGATAAAACACACATTAACAAGCAAATCAAGATCATTAGGATTAACGTTACCAAAAAGAGAATGTTCGTTCAGTGTTTGAGCTTAAAACCAGTACAAAAGCAGAACTCGGCACCTATTACAACTGTATAAAACGGACAGCATATGATTCATTCATTCAAGCTCCCGTTTCGACGCTGTTCTTCATATAACACGTCTTATTGATCATTTCAATTGTAACTTAAATGAATTTGTTGAAACCCCGAGCACAATCAACTTAACAGATTACTGAATTGACGGCGGCCATCATTCTTAGCCGTTTTTAGCCATATTATCCACATTTAAGTTACAGTTTTATCACTATTCAAAACAGGGGCTTTTCTAACAAATAAAAACATTACCTGACGACAAATATCTCACAAATATGATTTTAAAATAATAACTTACCCGATATAAAGAAGAAGATGAAATGGCGGACTTGACTTCACTTCCTCGTTTGAAAAAAATAACCGTCATTCACGAGGCTCCGCCCACTCCACCGTAATGCAGGGATGAAGCGAAACACATATTCGCCACCAGGGGGCAGTTTATGATTATGTTTTTAAATAAATAAATAAATAAATAAATAAATAAATATATATATATATATATATATATATATAAATAAATAAATATATATATATATATATATATATATATATATATATATATATATATATATATATATATATATATATATATATATATAATATTATATATATTAGGGTAAGGGTAATTAGGCAAGTTATTTTATAAAAATGACTTGTTCTGAAACTGTAGAAAAAAATATATAGCTTAAAGGGTTTAATAATTTTGACCTTGAAACACTTTTAAAAAAAAATAAAAAACTGCTTTTATTCTAGTCGAAGACTTTCTCCAGAAGAAAAAATATTATCAGACATACTGTGAACATGTCCTTGCTCTGTTATGTAACATGCTGTAATTCTAGAATATTTACTGTTATTTTTAATATTCAGTAGCTTGTTATATAAAAACTATAACACTTATATTTACAATTAACTAATTGCTAATTAACATGCTTATTAATAGCATATTGTCTATAAAATGTGTTGACGCTGTTACAGGTGCACACACACAGAACCAGGATAGACTTTTGGGCCTTTCTATGTTGAGTTTGCATGTTGTTTCTGTTGGTTTCCAGTTTCTTCCATAGTGCAAAAATTTGCAGTATAAGTGAATTTTGGATAAACTAAATTTGCTGTAGTTTGTGATTAAGATAATGTGTGGTGTTTCCCAGCACTGAGGATTGTACCCTCAGGGCTGTGTTGCAGAAGCATTAGTATCTGATTGCAGACTTGCATATGCAAGCTGAGACACACAGTTTGACATGCAATGTCAGAAACAGTGCACTCAAATAGAGCTAGTGACATCAAAGTGAGGGGTAGGGTTAGGAGCGGGGTTAGGTGTGCGCATTAAAATTGGTCAGATTTATTTTTATTATTTTTTGTGTTCTGTAGAATAAGTAAATAAAACTTTGTGTTGTTTACAAAGATCAGCTTATTCACGAACACATTCATGTTATTCACATTCTACTGCTCAGTTCTCTGACATTTTTTCTATATAGTTATTTTATTCATAATCAAAACATTTATGTGTATTTAATATTTAGATTAAATAAAAAAAGAACAATGTTGTATGTGGCATTTAATAAAAAAAATCATTATAAAAATGTAGAATTGCAAATTATATATAACACCAAGAAAACAGCACTTTAATTCAGCATTATTAGATTATGAATTCATTTGTAAAATTGTTCATTAAAAAGTAGTACTAATAGCAAATTAAATCCACCCAGTAGGTGGCGGTAGGACACTGTCTTAATTCATTCAAATGGAAAAACTGAACAAAACATTAATAGATCAAAACATAATAAATGATGAAACTCATTGCATTTATAGACATTTATAGACATACAGGTAATATGAAAAAGAATTATGAATTTTACTCATGCTGGAACATTTACATATAACTGATAATATAAATTTATATTCATAGCAGCCTTAAAGTGAAATAAATCCATTATTGAGGAAATAAACTGAATTAATACGTGATAAGGTTACAAACATATACATTCCCGGATAAGCAATAGCTTATTCCTATTCTTAATAACCTAAAGAATCATTTTCAATCTCAGAAAGTCTTATTTAGAACATGCAATGTTATTATTTTTAGAGAAGGTGTAGCGCTCTCACTGCCTGATGAGGGACAATAATGTTAATAAAACCCAGGAAACACAGAACTGCTGCTGCTTCACATCAGAGTCTGTGTAATGTTTGAGCAGCAAGCCCCTCCCACTTATTAGGTATGCAGTCCACAGGCAGAAGTAGCCGATCGGAAAAATGTAAATCCTTGCATCACATTACATTCATTTACAATATTTATTTTCTATTTTCTACTTCATAAAACGAAAGTGTACAGACTTAGAAAGACAAATCAACTTTGATTTTTAATTTCTAATAATTTGTAACCACGTCAAAGGCTCCCGTTCATTTATAGTTAAACCGGAACTAAAAATACACAACTCGCACTACACTCGATGCGTCACACACGGGCCACATCTGGCCCACATACAGCAGGCCACAACTCACACTACACCCGGTATGTCACACACGGGCCATATCTGGCCCACATACGGTAGGCCAGAACTCACACTACACCCGGTGTGTTATAAAGCATTACACCAACCTGTCCTGTAGAGGTCGCTATTGGACTACTTATCCTATGTGCCTTACAAAGACGTGCACGCGGTAGCTGGCAGTGTTGATTGTTAGAGAAGCTACGAATCGGAGGATACTCGTGGTAAAATAGAGAACAGAAAGGACAACCTTAAGTCTTGGGTAGACGCAATGGATGATGAATCGGATGATGACAATCAGGAAACTGAATTCCATGAAGTACGATATAATAAAAGAAAAAAAGGAAACAACATGGGTGATGAGTCTGAATATGAGCAGGCGTGTTCAGGCGGAAATAAGGAGACGGGACGAAGGGTAGTGACAGTTAATGAGGAAAGAGAAATTAAAATCTTAGTAACTTTTGTCAAGCAGTCAGAACAATATGTGCATCCTGTTAAACTATCAAAAGCAATAGAGAAAGAAATAGGATCAGTAAAAGGGGCAACATGTCTAAGTAATGGTAGAGTTTTGATTAAATGTAAAGACGAAATGCAAAAAGCAAAGATAATGAAGCTAAAAACATTGGCTGGTGATAAAATAAACTGTATTGAAGTAGGGTCAAAAAAGAGTGGGGTTATCTCAGGTGTACCTTTAAATGTAACTATGGAGGAAATTAAAGGGAACTTGAGTGGAGGAAAGGTTGGCATGGCCAGGAGACTAATGATGTGGAGGGACAATAAAAAATGTGAGAGTCTTTCTGTGTTGATACACTTTGAGGAAAAAAATCTACCAGCAAAGGTGAAACTAGGCTTCATCAGCTACACGGTAAGAGAATATGTTCCTCCTCCTCTTCGTTGTTATAACTGCCAACGCATGGGTCATTCTGCTGCTTTATGCAAAGGGAAAATGCGTTGTGCAAAATGTGGTGAAGAGCATCAGTATGGGAAGTGTAGAGAAGGAACTAAGTTAAAGTGCTGTAACTGTGGAGGCGAACACAGCGCTGCGTATGCAGGATGCCCAGTTCAGCAGCAGGCACGTGAAATTCAAAAGGTAAAGACCAATCAAAATTTAACATATGCAGAAGCAGCTCGTAAAGTAAAACAGCAGACAGAAACACAAACTCATAGGGAACATGTACAAAATTCTCAAGTGAATAAATCTGAGAAACAAAAGAGTATGCTTCAGAATGACTCCATTGATAACATTAGTGTGAATAAAATTGACTTAGTGGCATTCATCTGTGCAGTGGTGAACGGCACCGCACAGGTAGAAAGAAGGTCTGACAAGATTAAAATTGTGGCAGAATGTGCAAACAAATTCCTGAATTGTACAGATATATCGGCTGAACAAATCCACAAGATATTAAAAGCAAAAGAAGGAAAGAAAGAGTGGAATGTGATGGTAAATTATGATGCATCCCAGAGTAGTGATATTTAACATTATCATGTCTTTCCTATTGCTTCATTGGAATGCCAGAAGTTTGATTGCTAATGGACAGGAGTTTAAAAAATACATTGGAAATATGAGCAAACCTCCTGATATAATTTGTATTCAAGAAACGTGGTTATGTAGACCATTAAATTTCAAGCTGAATGGTTATGAAGTAATAAGGAAAGACAGGAATAATGGTAGAGGTGGAGGGTGTGCAACTTTCATAAAAGAAAATGTGATTTATAGGTATGTAAATAATGAAAGTGAAACAGAAAGCATATGTATAGAAGTAATGGGTGAGCATGGGGTAATCAGAATAGTCAATTTTTATAATCCTTGTTTAGAATTAGCTGTAGACATATTAGAAAGCGCTATAGGTGAAACATCAAATAAAATTATTGTATGTGGTGATTTTAATGCACACAGTAGTATTTGGGGTAGTAGGAAAACAGATAAAAATGGAGCAATAATAGAAAATTTCATGGAAGAGAAATCTTTAGTGTGTCTAAATGATGGCAAGCCAACAAGAATAGATATAAGAAAAGGTAGCGCATCATGCTTGGATCTTACAATAGTCTCAGCATCACTAGCTGGTAAATCTAAGTGGTCAGTTTCTGGAAATAATATAGGAAGCGATCATTTTCCTATCATCTGTAAAATTCAAAGTAAGGTGCATACACAAAATTGTAATAATGGTATAAAATGGGTATACAAAAGTGCAGATTGGGGAAAATTCCAAACAATATGTGAAAACCTTTTTAAAAATATAACACTGGAGGGAAATATTGATCATGTATATGGTAAGGTAACAGATGGTATTTATTCTGCAGCATTACAATCAATCCCATTAGCAAATGGCACAAGAAAGAGGAAAAATGTACCTTGGTGGTCTGAGGAATGTTCAAGGGCAATCAAAGAAAGACAAAAAGCATTTAGATCTTTAAAAAGAATGCTCACTCCAGAAACAGTCATAGATTATCAAAGGAAAAAAGCTTATGTTAAAAAGATTATCAAGAGCACAAAGAGGGCAGCCTGGCAAAATTTCTGTAATACAATAGGCAGAGAAACTGATATGAATACAGTTTGGCATATGATTAAAAAGATGAATGGAACTGATAGCTCCAGGAAAATACCCGTGATGGAGGAAAATGGAAAGATCGCAATTACAAATAAAGAAAAGGTAACAATGTTGGCTCAAACATTTGCTAAAGCTCACAGCATTGAAAATCTAGATGATGTATTTTTAACAAAACGTCAACAGATTATGGAATTATATGGAGATGTATGCATGAAAAAGATAGATTTTAATAGTAGTCTAGATGATGAATTTAAGTATTTTGAGATGAAAGTAGCTATCAATAATTCAAAGAATACAACACCAGGTAAGGATATGATAAGTTATCAAATGTTAAAAAAGTTACCAGTTAAAGCATTAGAGATATTATTAGAGGTAATTAACCGTATATGGAATGAGGGTGTTTTGCCCAAGCAATGGAAAACTGCAGTCGTGCTCCCATTAGTCAAACCTGGGAAAGACAAAACAAAGCCTAGCAGTTATAGGCCTATAGCCCTTACATCCACAATATGTAAAGTAATGGAAAAAATGATTGTTAAGAGATTAAATTATATTTTAGAGAAAAGGGAAATATTAACAACCTTTCAAAGTGGGTTCAGGAAGAATAGATCCACAAATGATGCCTTGATTTTATTCGAAAATGAAATTAGGAAAGCTTTTATAATGAAAGAGTATATGTTAGCAGTTTTCTTTGACATCGAGAAAGCTTATGATACATTATGGAGGGAAGGATTGCTTATTAAATTGAACAAAATAGGTATAGGTGGAAAATTTTATAACTGGGTGTTAGACTTCTTATTTGAACGTACCTTTCAAGTTAAAATTGGAGAAGAATTATCAGCTGCTTTTAATATTACAAATGGTACACCACAAGGCAGTGCAATTAGCCCCATTTTATTTAATATAATGATTAATGATGTTTTTGATAAGGTTAACAAGGTAGGAATAGGACTTGCACTTTATGCGGATGACGGAGCATTATGGAAAAGAGGACGCAATATTAGAAATGTTAATAAAGGAATACAGGAATCAATTAAAAAAGTTGAGGAATGGTCTCTGGAATGGGGCTTGAAGTTCTCAGTATTAAAAACAAAATACATGATATTTACAAAAAACAAGAAAATAGTACATACAGATTTAAAGTTATATGAGCAGATATTGGAAAGAGTACCTGTTTTTAAATACCTTGGCTTATGGTTAGATGAAAAGTTAATATGGAAAATTCATATAAATAAAATTGAAACAAAATGTAAAATTATTATAAATTGTATGCGTTCAGTTGCTAGTCACAGATGGGGAGCTAGTCGTAGTGCATTGCTGTGCATGTATCAAGCATTGATTCGATCCTGTTTTGATTATGGCTGCATTGTCTATGGATCTGCATCTAAGACTTTATTAGGAAAATTAGATACCATACAAACCAAAGCGTTAAGATTATGTTGTGGAGCAATTAAAACATCCCCTGTAGATGCAATTAGGGTAGAAATGGGAGAAATGCCTCTTGAATTTAGAAGGATAAAATTGATGATGACATACTGGGTAAATCTCCAGCAATCAGTTAGTAATCATCTTACTCGTAAAATACTAAAAGATTGCTGGGAATACTCATATGAAGGACAGGACAGTTTTGGATGGAGGAGTAAAAAGTTGGCTAAAGAATATGGTATAGATAACATGATCTTCTGTCCCAATATACCACTCACTGATGTCCCACTATGGAGAGCACCTGAACCACTCATAGATGTAAGCTTGCTAAGTAAATCTAAAGATGAATATAGTGGAAAAGAAATAGATGCGTATTTAAATAATAAGTATTATTCAACTTTACAAATTTTTACAGATGGTTCCAAAGAACCTATTAGTAAAAAGATAGGAATAGGTGTTAATATTCCAGAGTTCAAAGTAAATATTAGTTTAAAATTGTCCAATAATCTATCAGTATACACTGCAGAGATAACAGCTATAATTATAGCATTACAATGGGTTGAACAAGTCAGACCAAACAAAGTAGTAATCTGCTCAGATTCATCTTCAGCTTTAGTTAGTATAGCAAACTCAAAATCAGATAGAGAGGATTTAATAACAGAAATCTATTTATCTTTATATAGATTAAAGGAAATAGGAGTAGTCGTTTATTTCTGCTGGGTTCCATCACATATTGGGGTATCTGGTAATGAAGTTGCTGACAAATTAGCAAAGGAAGCACTAAATAAGCAAGAGGAGGTACATGTACCTCTGGGGAAAAGAGAGGCAAAATCGATTTTAAAGGAAAAACTAATAAATAAATGGCAAATTAGATGGGATAATAGTAATACTGGAAGATGGCACTATAGTATTATACAGACAGTAGGGACAACACTAAATCAAGGAAGAAATAGGAAGGAAGAGGTGTGGTTATCAAGATTAAGATTGGGACACACAGGGTTAAATGCAACACTTGCGTTAATGGGTTTACATGAGGATGGGAAATGTGATGTATGTGGTGTAACTGAAAATGTAGATCATGCATTATTTATATGTAGCAAGTATAATAAACATCGCGATATGTTATTCAGTCAGTGTGGGGAAGATAAAACAATATATAAAATTATTCTAAGAAAAGGTATAATAGATTGGCAAGTATATAGAGCGTTTATTAGGTATATCGAGCATTCGGGTTTAGGTTATAGATTATAGTCTAATATTTATGGGTGAGAATATACTCAATCATTGTCATGAAGGCCCTTTATGTTAGAGGAGCTGAACACGCAGCGCTGACATGAGTATGTGGTCTAGATGCAAAGATTGGAGAATATGAAACATCCAAGGTTTTTTTTTTTTTTTTTTTTTTTTTTTTTTTGTCCCTTTCCCTCCCTCCTCGTTTCTTTCTGTTGCCCTTTCTAATATTCAGACCCATCATCGGAGTAAGATTCTGTACAGTAGGTGGCGATAATGCTTTTTAATGGGTTAGTCGCCATAAAACAGAAAGAAGAAGAAGAAGAAGACGTGCACGCGAGCACACGAGAGAACAATGTAGTCGGAGTGAAGCCACGGGCAGAGAAGTTGTGTGTTGCTAATCAGCGTTGTTTGGTGGATTTGTGCGTGTTTTAAACCGTGAGTACATAAATGTTCACGTGCTGTATGTTTACTGAAACTTAAGGAGTATGTTAGAAGAGATTTTATGCTGTTTATCAGCATTAATTCGATGTTCTGTGATCGCCGTGATTTGAGATGATGCAGCAATAATTAGCTGACGCTAATTTGATACTCACGTCGTTATTGAAGTTAATAAGTGACCAGCTGTGTGTATATCGTTCGATTTCAACCTGTTTATATTATGTTAGTCAGTATGTATGATTATTGCAGCCTTTGTCTATATTTTATGCAACATGTGACCCAGTTTGTGTCAAACACCCAGTTAGCAGCAATTTGGACTTCATATTATGCTGCTGTCAGTATCTTAATACAATTATCCATTTGCGCCTAACTACTTACCCGTATTATATTTTGATCCAACTGTACTATGTTTAATGTTGTATTACAAATGTAACTTTGATTTAATATTGTTTATTGTTATTCCTTTTTTGTAGAAACCACATCTCTATTCACCATTGTGGAATAAAGCAACATAATTTAATTATCCCGTCTCATGCATTCTAATCGATGCACCACAGTGATCATCACCTTTAAACTGGCAACTTAGTTGAATACTTCTCAACACGGTGTGTCACACACGGGCCATATCTGGCCCACATTTGGTAGGCCACAACTCCCACTACACCCGGGGTGTCACAGACGGGCCACATCTGGCCCACATACGGCAGGCCAGAACTCACACTACACCCAGGGTGTCACACAAGGGCCTCATCTGGCCCACATACAGCAGGCCAGAACTCACACTACACCCGGGGTGTCACACACGGGCCACATCTGGCCCACATGCGGCAGGCCACAACTCACACTACACCCGGTGTGTCACACACGGGCCACATCTGGCCCACATACAGCAGGCCACAACTCACACTACACCCGGGGTGTCACACACAGGCCACATCTGGCCCACATGCGGCAGGCCACAACTCACACTACACCCGGTGTGACACATATGGGCCAGATGTGGCCCATATGTCTCCTGCCATTGCCAGAAGTGAGCCATATGTGCCTTAGTTGGCCCAGATGTGGCCCAGAACTGTATGCTATCTGGGAGCGAGCAGCGGCTATTTCTGTTTTTATGGTTCACACTTTTATCTCAAACTTTATCTTAATCTTATCTACTCGTTTAATTATGCCTTGCATCACTCTGTAATCACACTAAGTTACGTATTGGGTCACTGTGTTGTTGTTTTATGTTTTTGTAGAGCGCTGGGTCATGTTTCACGTCGTTGGGTCATTTTTAGAGACAACCCAAAGGTTGGGTTAAATTCGATTGCCACCGTTATGTAGGAATTTCAACGGTCCAGTCAACTGTCCAAACTGCCGGTGGTTAAGAAAGGTAAAGTAACATTAACATTTGGTTTGCGATGTTTACAACTCTTACTTAAAAGTGTATTCATTCACTCATTTTCTTTTCGGCTTAGTCCCTTTAATAATCCGGGGTCGCCACAGCGGAATGAACCGCCAACTTATCCAGCAAATTTTTACGCAGCGGATGCCCTTCCAGCCGCAACCCATCTCTGGGAAACTTCAAAGTTTATTTGTACTGAAATTGGAGTAATATACTTAAAACTTAAGATACTTTTTACATTTTAAAATAGAAGTGTTAGTTAAAAAGAAAAATCAAATTGTTAACGGTAACGTTAGCGAGCTACCTTAGGATAACATTTAACTTATAACCATCTAGCTTGCTAAACCGTTACTACAAGCAATTGATGAAGTTGAATTAACATAACGTTAGTCGTTGTCAAGCTTTATGCATGCAATATTATGTTATGGAAGTAATGGGATGAACTAAAATTATTGTATGCTGTCTTTATTTTCTTTCATTTATCAAAGTGATTGTTCACCTACAAATGAGCGTTTTGTCAATACTCTTTACTTTTTAAAAACATTATGACTTTCTTTCTTCTTACAGTTTTTTTGGATTGCTTAAGCACGATTTTCAAAACAGGGCTCGTGTTTTCAAAACAGTACACCCACTTAGCACAACCACACACCCAATTAGCAAAACATTACAGATCCTTTGCATAATTAAACACTCTTATAAAAACTATAGACTTATGTTTAAAAACCACACTTTTTTACCATAAGAAACACACATTTTTACATTTACTATACTTTGTTTGCTAGAGTTACACACTGCTGTGATAAACCTAAAACACTTTTAGCACTTCTGCTTCCCTATGATTAGAGTAGGCTACCATCAACAAAGAACAAATATAAAGTAAATTCACCAAACACTACTCAAGAACAATGCTGCACACCGAAGAAACTCATTTATTCCTCAACATGTCCAACATGTTGGCATGAAGATTCAAAGTACTGTAACATGTCACTTTACGTATTGAACTGTAAGTTAGACATTGTCTCTTCGCCTAGCTGGATCTGGCATGAGAATTATCAACATTGCAATGTTGTCCTTAGCAAGACACCTTAGAAAGAAGTGTCTTGAATGTAATATCTTGTATTGCTGCTACCTCCATCTGGTCACAGGCCTCCTCCATGGCTTGGATGAGGGGTACCTCAGCCTGAAGATGGAGATCATATACCATCCACCACTATGCCGAGAAAAACTCTTCTATAGGGTTGAGGAATGGAGAGTATGCTGGAAGATATAGGACGGTGAAATATGGATGTTGCTGAAACCAGTTCTGAACCAGAGCAGAACGGTGGAAAGACACATCATTCCAGACAACAATGTATTGCGTATGATCGATTTGATTTGCTGCTGTTATGTTGTGCAATTGGTCCAAGAATGTAAGTATATGTGCTGTGTTGTAGGGGCCCATATGGTCATGGCAGTGGAGGACCCCATTCTTTGTAATGTCTGCACAGTGTTACTGTATATTTCCCCCACGTTGCCCTGGGACATTGACTATAGCCCTGTGGCCAATGATTTCTTCTACTTTGTGTTCTTGTCAGGTTGAACACAACATCATATACGTAAATGAACTCATGCTGGATCTCCTCTCCATCCATTCGTAAAACTACCTGAAGAACAGTGTCAGGCAAAATTGTATAGTTCAGTGTAGATCTAGTATTACAGTACAGTAAAAGATTATGAGACAGTATGCAAGATCACAAGTGAATGCATACCTCTGCATAATCATGCCAGTCTTTTCACCCTTTCGAAACTGCTCGAAAGGCACTCCATAAATTTGCTTAATTTGAATATGTTTTTTTTATGGTGTGTGCCAGTGTTGATATTGAGACCTGATGGTTTTTATTGAAACTGGCATTTTATAGTGCTTAAACACCTGATTGATGTGTCTACAATTAATCAAACAAGTGTTTGCACACCTGACGACTGTGTTGAACAAGTTGTTTGGACGGTGCAGTAATTTGACAGTCAGTGCTTTGGTATTGCAAGGAAGTGACTTCATGATAGATTTTAGTGTGTGATGTATGTTAAGTGTGTTTAGTGTTTTGCAAATCACTGTTTGTAGAGTTTTGCAACAAGTGTTAAGTTGACAATGTGCTTATAGTTTTGCAAATATGGGCTGATGTTTTGATACTTGTGTGTAAGGTTTTGCTAATAGTGTACTACTTTTAATTTTAGTGTGTAAGCAATCCTAAAAAACTGTAAACACAAGAGAAGATATTCAGAAAAATGTTGGTTACCTGTTACCATTGACTTCCATCATATTAATTTTTTCCTATTATTTTAAAAAAATATCTTCTTTTGAGTATAACACAAAAACGCGGTTGTGCAGTAGATAGTGCTATCACCTGATAGCAAGAAGGTCGGTGGTTCGAGCCTCGGCTGGGTCAGTTGGCATTTCTGTGTGGAGTCTGCATGTTCTCTCTGTGTTCGTGTTGGTTTCCTCCGAGTGCTCTGGTTTCCCTACAAGTCCAAAGACATGCGGTACAGGTGAATTGGGTAAGCTAAAAGTGTCTGTAGTGTGTGTTTGTGTGTGTGAATGAGAGTGTATGAGTGTTTCCCAGAGATGGGTTGCGGCAGGAAGGGCATCTGCTGCGTAAAACACGTGCAGGATTAGTTGGCGGTTCATTTCGCTGTGACAATCCCAGATTAATAAAATGACTAAGCTGAAAAGAAAATGAATGAATGAGTTTAACTCAAGAAAAAACTAAACAAAATAAAGGTTAAGAACCACTTAAGGGCAAGAAAATAGTGAGTAAATCTTCATTTTGGGTCGATTGCCTTGAGGTTTTGTATTAAATTTGTTGTAATGAATTATTTTCTAGATAAATGCTTCACAAACTCCTACTTTTGAAATGTGAAAATATACATAAAATTTGGGTTGCTTTTTACTGTTTCAAAAAGGAAGTGTAATTCATTTATGAGAAAAATCAAATTGTTAACGGTAACGTTAGTGAGTTAGCTAGGATAACGTTCAACTGTTAAAAGTTAACCAGCTATCTAGATTACTGTTACCAGCAAGGTAACTGGGGGAGATATTTGGGAGATAAATAATTTATTTATGTCGACTGAAATTATATACATAACATTGGTCATTGTCAAGCATTATGCCAAGATTGTTATGGCAGAAATAAGACAATAATTTATTTGAGTTATTAAATAGATTGTTCAACCCAAACATGAATGTAATGTCATCATTTACTCACCCTTTACTTCTTTCAAACCTTTTTTTTTTAAACTTTTTTTTTTTTACTTTTTTTTCTGTTAAACACATAAGAATATGTTTAGAAAAAAAATTGGAAACCTGTAGCCATTGACTTTCGTTGTATTTGTTTCTCCTATTATGGAAGTCAACGGTTACAGGTGTTCACCTTTCTTTAAAATATCATCTTTTGTGTTCAAAAGAAGAAAGAAAGAAATAAAAGTTCGGAACCACTTGAGGCCGAGTAAATAGTAAGTTTTCATTTTGGGCGAATTGTCTCTTTAAGCATTATATTAAATGTGTTGTGATGAATTGTTTTGTAGATAAATGGATTCATTTGTGAGGGAAAAACTACACCAGTGGAACCTTGGTGATTTGGTTGAAAGATTTAACGGTGAGTGAGCTATTAAAAGGGATGTCCACCCAACCATGAAAATTCTCTCATTGTTTTTTCTTCTTACACCTTAACACAGAGGAAGCTGTGGATGAAGAAAGTTTTATGTTACTTGATGACCCCAGCATTGCTGCGCTAATTCCAAAAATTGGTCCCAGGGTTAAATTCAAGAAATTTCATTCAGAACTGTTGGCAGTAAGTTTACACTAACATTTTAAAGAATACTTTTGCTGTGGATTGGAAAAAATGTATATTTTGGTCATGTGTTTGATAAAATGTTTTAATTGAAATTAGTTGATTTTAGGTGCAAACAAAATAACTTTTTCACAACCAAGTTACAGTTACTTACAGCCATATAAGAATGCATCATCCACACCACATAACTTTCACAAAAAATGCATTTCAATCAGTGCAGTCACCATCTTTACATTTGCTATACTTTGCTAAAAAGCGCAAACAGGTGTCAAATGCCTGCGTTGAAGTTTTCTATGAAGGTATGTACAATGTTTACAATTCTAAAAGACATGGTACATGGCATAAACTCCCATAAGAGATGACTGTAGACTTGCTTAGTAGCATCCTTGCAAAACTTCGCCAATCAAATGCCAGCGTGTTTTAGAATCAATTATATGACTCAGATTACCCATTTCAGTGCCTTAAATCTCTTTAAAGGCTTGGACACACCAAGCAAATGCCAAACAGCTAGCACTGACAAAACCTAACTGTGTTGTCGTCTTGCGTTGGCTTATGTCTGGATCTGTCTGGACAAAGTTGTGTGTGAACACTCCAAACAGACGAAATCCCACTGAAATAAGAGAGCATGTTTTGCGGGAAGACAATAACTTCCAATGCACACATTTAGGGCCCTATCATACACCCGGCGCAATGAAGTGCAAGGCGCGATGCAATAGTTGTTTGCTAGTTTCAGCTTGGCGCAAGAGTTGTTTTGACGTTTTGCACAACGCTGTTTAAATAGCAAAAACAGTGCATTTGCGCTCATATGTGCGCCCATAGGCGTTCTGGTCTAAAAAAGAAGGCGTATTAAGATGCATGGCTGGCACGTTGTTATTTTGAGGAACTTAAATAGAAGGATCAAATAGATCAGATCAGAACTGGTCTATTGTCCAGCGCAGAGCACATTAGTTGTGCGCCTCGCTTACACATGGCTTAATACAGACAGGGTGTACAGCAATGTGCAAATAATATCTTTACAAATGAAAAATAATTAAAATATTAAGGATATATATATATATATATATAGGATATAAATATAAAAGATTAAAATATTACAAAACTTATTATTTTCTAGCCTCAAAAATAAAAAACTTCTTCTTTTTCTTCTTCCTCCAGGCGTTGTATTTTAGCGAACTCCTCCTAGGGATTTTATCTGATCTACACCAAAATTGGGTTTTGTCATCTAAAGGCCTTGGCGATGTTAAATTGCGAAGCTTTAGAGTTTTCGTCGATGGGCGTGTCCGTGGCGACCTCGCAAACTTTGACGATTCGCCACAAAACAGGAAGTCGTTATAACTCAGGCATGCATTATCCGATCTGCCTCAAAATTCCCACGCTTGATAAGAGTCCTGACCTGAACACGTGTATATGCCGATATCCAGATACAGTTATAGCGCCACCTACTGGCCACAGGAAATGACATGATTTACAGAGTCATCTTTTATCTTGAGTCACAGTTATAGCGCCACCTGCAGACAGTAAACAAGCTTAGATTTGGCCACCTATCAAGTTTTAGACAATATGTGCCATAGCATGTGTATTTGGATATACAGTAACTCAGTTTTTTTACCCCACTTCGTTATTATTGTTCATTTATTTATTTGCTGGAAATTAGAACTGAATTTAGAAGCAGTTCTGAAACCAATCTTTGCGCTCAACAAACAAAATAAATTATAGGCTAATGGATGTCTGTGCGTACAAGGTTTCCCTATCTATGAGAGCGAAAGTGAAAGTAGATAATGAGAGGCCTTATCTCTCATTCTTGAGATGCTCTGTTTAACTGTTTTCTTGCTAGTGAAAGTCTCAGTTTTTCCACTTACAAAGCCCTTCATGTAAATAACAAATACGCAAAGGCGCAACGAAACTGACTCTTAAAGGGAATGGGAGACGAGACTCTGATGCTGTGTTCACACCAGACGCGGCACGCGCGTCAAGCGCGAGTGATTTACATGTTAAGTCAATGCAAACGCGTGAATAGACATCCTGCGGCGCAATACACGCGAATGGCGCGGCACGAATGACGAGAATTGCGCGGTGCGCATGGCGTGGAGCGAATTGAGCGTTTTGCGCGTTTGACGCGATTAATGCGCGTTTCGTGCGAATCACTCAAGTTCGAAAATATGAACTTCAGCGGACATTCGTGCCGCGTTAACCAATCAGTAGCTTGCTCTTGTGGGGGCGTGATTGTGACGTATCACCTGTTGTCGGTGTCCCAGGTGAAATCCCCCAGCAGACACCGGCAAGAAGTTCATCAAACTGGGCTGGGGTCAGTCAGAAGCACCGCTGAAAACCTCCATCAGCCAGGTTCAGTTTCTGGAGGAGTCTATAAGCTTAAAGAGCTGGATGCACCTTTGAAAGTATGTAGTGGACTCAGACATGGTCCTGAACGTATCGACGGTGTTTATCATCCTTCATAAAGCACATAAACACTGTTATTTTCATCATAAAATCCATGTTAGCCCTTTAGCTATGAAGCTAGAGTCACAGGGCAGACAGAAGCCCTGCCCATCACGCGAATCCGCGTCTGTTCTGAAGTGAATTTGACACGCAAATGAAGCAGGGTTTGACGCGCGAATATCGCGATTTATCCATGCGTTCCGCATCTGGTGTGAACACAGCATGATTGGTTTATTCTCAAAACACACCTATAACTCATTAAGAAAACAAGCTCAACCCTTTTAGACCATGCGCCGCTGCATTTTTCCGACATGCCCTAATTGCTTTTGTGCGCTGCGCTTTGCACTTTGCATATGGATCATCAAAATAGAGCCCTTTAACTATAAACTAATCAACATTTAGTACTAGTACCACAGTAATCGTCACTCAGCGATAGGGTTGGGAACCAAAACTGAATTTCGGTGCGGCAACAAGAACGTAAAGCAGGTCGCACTCCGGAAGCGCCGCTAGGATTTGCATTTTAGAATCCGCAAGTCAGCGGCGTCCAGCCACGACTCATGACTGTTCATATTTCTGCCATGCCACAGAGCGCCATCTGAGAAGTTTCATTTTAAATAACATGCGAATGTGCACGTCTGGTGTGTGATACTATCATCTGTCATGTGCGGGCCGTGCTCTGGCTCTGAGTCAAAATCGGGGCTAAAATCATGCAGTCTGAACTCGGCATAGAGGGAAGTGCACTAGTGTGTGTAAAAGAAGGAAACTGAGATTGGCTCAGGCCTAAACTGAAGAGATTTCAGTTCTAGCGCAGATTCAGGCAGAATGTAAAAGAAAAGCCAAAACACTATTCTTCAGTCAGTTTAAGATGTATAAATAATTATTGAAGGCTTTGATTTTTCAGAAAAAGATGCACAGTTTGGTTGCATTAAAAAAATCATCAATCTTAATTCCAAAATGAGGCTAATTATTCAGAGATGGCCCACAATGAACAATCTTTGCAAGTCTTTGGCTAAGTACTGCAGGCAAACGTGACTCTAAAGTTTAATCGTAGATCACAACAAATCATTGTTTTAAAATTGCATTACACATATTTTATGGTTTCAGACCATTGAAATGCACATTTGTTCTGGCAAAACAATCATTTATGGTTTGTAAAATGCACCACATTTGTTTGTAAAATTGCCAATAGAAATCATCATTAAACATAATATTATTACACTCTTTATACATACTTTTGCATATGAAGGTTGGTTTAGGACATAGGTTTCAAACTGGTCTCCTGGAGGGATGCAGCTCTGCACAATTTTGCTGCAACCCTAATCAAGCACAGATGATCCAACTAATCAAGGTGTTTAAGTCTAGTCTACTGGAGACTATTAAGCAGGTGGGAGTTGGAGCTGCTTGGAACTAAACTATGCAGAGCTGCGGCCCTCTAGGAATTGAGTTTGAGACTATTGGTTTAGGACCACAATCAGTTCACACTGGAAATCTGATTTTGGACACAGTTAAATTAAGTTTTAAAACAAAATCTGTTTTGAGCACTGAGTGTTTGTGATTTTCATCCATTACAAGCATTCAAATAATTTGGTTGTAACGCTTATAACTTCTGCATTTGATTTTTGTATCTTCGTTTTTAGTGTTCATTGTAGACTATTCCTCTGACTAGAATTTATTTGTTAATTAATTTTTTTCTGCAGTCTGTGGGCCTTAATCCTGTCAACAATCAGTCATGTGTAAATCATTCATCAAAAAGAAATGAGCCACCAACACCAACTCAGACAGTAGAAGAAAACTGTCAGACGACAAGAAGCAACTACACCTTTGTAAAACACAATTTTTATACTCTTGCAATTAAATTTTAGATTGTTATTTGATTTAAAATTAGATTTAATTAATTGTTTTTCATTATTTAGGATGTACGAGAAATACTCAAAACATGTGGCGGAGCAACATTAGTAACAGCTTTAGACAGAGACAGATTCCTGAGCCTCAAGGAGCGACGCCGCATGGTGAGGCTGTTGGTAACCTATTTAATGGAGACGTTTGGAGAAACGTGAGTATTCATATTAAATACATTTTCAGTGCTTTCCACAGGTTTGAAATATACTTGCAGTGGTAGCCGGAGTGAAAAACACGTTTTACCCACAGCATATAAAGGGTCAACTACATGCAACAAACCAAAAAATAATGTGATTTTTAACTATATTTGTATTTATTATAACACTGTAATACACCTTTTCTTTTCAGTGGGTTGAATTTGTTTAAAAAAGGGCTGTTGAAATAAAATAAAATCCCCTATTTCTCTATTAATCTACATAAAGTGTAGATTATTTAACTAAGGCAAATTAGTTGGTAAACCATTTCTAATGGTGTACAAATATTTTGCAGCAAATATACTTTGTTTTCTCTGACTATATAGTAAAGTTTATCTGAGTCGTGCACAAAGTTAATGCAAATCGCATACAAATAACGGCAACTTTTGAAAGCAAAAGCAAATGCCGAATCCCAGACATTTTAGGAGTTTCATATACTACAGCCGGATGCCTTTTGTCGTAAGGTATGTCTCTGTGGGTCTGCAGAGCACATGAGATTGTTGTCAGTTCTTGGGCACACAAAACAAGCAGTAGGAAATGTGCAGTGCTAGAGAAGATGGTTAATCTAGTTAACTGATGTCGAATGTTTGACTTTCTTGGGTGGGTACAAAAAAAGTGTAAGAGGATAATAATAATAGTATTATTCATGTGTCACCACCAAACATACTTGCGCGGCTGTTAATATACCTGGGCGGCATGCATAAGTAAAGTCTATGGGCTCTATTTTGACGGTGCAAAACCGAAAGCGCAGGGCGCAAACGCTTTCAGGGCATGTCAGAATCCATATTTGCTAATTTAAGGACGGGAAAATCCGCTTTGCGCCGTGCCAAAGGGTTGAGTTTATTTTCTTAATGATTTATAGGTGGTTTTGAGAATAAACTAATCAGAGTCTCATCTCCCATTCCCTTTAAGAGCCGCAGCTGCATCGCGCCATAAGCATTTCCTATTTACATGACGTAAAGTAAGTGTAGGTGGAAAAACTGAGCATTTCACTAGCAAACAGTTAACAGCTTTTTTTTTTAACAGAAAACAGTTAAACAGAGCATCTACCGTGTGTTCAAAAACCTGAGTTATATCCTAAAACACCTGCTGTGCCCCATATGGTCTAAAACCTGCAGGTGGGCAAATCTAAGCTTGTTTTTAATAAAACAAATATAAATATGGATATAATAAATAATACTGCTAATAATAATAACATTATACAAAAGCAAATTGTTATGAATGAACTGAAAAAGCCTCCAGAGATGAAGAAGACATAAAAGCAGTGTTTTTTCATATTTATGTAAACTAGAAAATAATGTTTTGTAATATTTAAATTCTTTATATTTATATCCTATATATATCCTTATTATATCCTATATATATATCCTTAATATTTAAATTTTTTTCATATGTAAAGATATTTGCGTATTGCTCTTGTGTGTAGGCTATTAAGCAGTGTGTAAGCCAGGCGCAACTCTGCGCTGAAGTTTAGACCGGGTTCGTTTTCATCTAATGAAAAATCTATTATAGTTTCTCAAATTAGCAATGCGCCCGCAGTGCGCCTCAGAACGCCTTCCTTTTTAGACCAGAATGCCTATGGCCGCACAAATGGGCGCAAATGCATTTGCCATTTAAAGAGTGTGGCGCGACGCCTTAAAATGACTCTTGCGCCAAGCTGAAAGTAGCAAACAGGTATTGCGCCGCGCCGCGCCTTGCCCCACAATACGCCGGGTGTATGATAGGGCCCTATATGTGTGGGAAGCACTGATTTAATGAAGAAATCAATTAACTGGCCAATCTGAATGACATGCTTGTTTTTTTGTTAAGCCCGACATCTGAGACCAAAAAAGAAATGGCTTTGGCAGTGACTACTCAGTTTCCTTGTCTGAAAAGCAGTGTGGGAAATGGATATGTAAGTTATGATGACTGATTATGATTAAAGTATAAATGCTGTCTTTTCTACCACTGATTTCTCCTTATTGGTGTGCTGCAGGAGGCCTGGTATACCCCTGCAACCGGTTACCTAGAAGAAAGACTTCGCAATGTGAGGAAACGTCTCAGAGCTCAACACAGTCAGAGACAGCTCAGCTTTCCACCGCTTTCCCAGAGTTCCTCAATGCTAAGAGGCTTTTCAATGTCAGGTCAGAGCTTGGGATTGATCAAGATGGATATACCAATATCAGTGGTTACCAATTTTTTATTTATAACATTCTGCGTTATAAATACTACAGGGGTGGTAGCGTTCCGGCACCACGCCGGATTTCCGGCGTACTGTGGCTGCGGGAAAAAAAAATCAGGTTCACGGATATTGATCTGTCATTTCTCTAGATTCACTGAATTCACTCACTGCTGAAAGCGCCGGATTGGTTTTTATTAAGTGCCATTTTGTGTGCTCGTGAATCATCTTTTGAGTGTAGACGCCATGTAAATAAAAGATTAATTGTGTAATTTAGAGAGCTTTATAAATTATAACGGATCTTTGTGAGATCTCTATGAACTAAGATTAGACGTTTTTTAGTGATAATAAGAGGAGCGTGCTTTGCACTTTCCAGGCTATAATCCATTCAGAATTTGTAAGAAACTTTAGTTTTCAGCACATATACGCTGATATGTTTTGGGAATGACATCTGCATATTTACGCTGGGTTTATTCTCGAAATAACGGTGAAGCAATAGACGGGACAAAAATATATTTCCCCCTTCTCCTTAAACTAGTGTTTCAGCTATGAAATAGTTCAGTTTTGTATGTATCCTAATGGCAAAGTGTTTATATTTAGTTTCGTTTTTTATTCAGCTTATTTAGAAAAACGTTTGGAGCATTTTTTATTCGTTAAAAATATTTTTTTTTTAACGAACAGCGCCCAGCGGAAGACCATCATTGTCTGTTTGATCAGTTTGCCTTCTCAGATCATCACGACTTGCCTAAAATAAAAGATATAAAACAGTTCAAGTATAAAACAATGGTAGCTTAAACGTTAAAGAATGTGTGCTATTAGGCGCATAGTTTGCTTATAAAAAGCTTGCAGGACATCGAGGCGCCAGAGCAATCACTTGCATTTTTTCAGTGGGAGCAATTTAAAGTTATCCGTCATTTTTGCTCACAAAGTACGAGTAATACATCAAAAAACGTTACAGCGTTTTTATAAAATAAAGAAAACCAAAATTATGCGCTTTCTGTCGTCTGGTTTTTGAACAGGAGCGCTTAACAAAATGAAGCAAAATGTATATGCCTCACAGACATAATAAATATATTTATAGAAAGCTTTAAATTATTACTTAACGAAATAAAACAAATCGAAAACAAAAAAAACTCCTTCATGTAATCCGTAAAGATGAATTTCTTTCTAAAGGCGAGTCCAAGAGGAGATTGCCAGTCAGGATCTTTGCGACACTGACTCAGAATAAGTAAATAATAAATTAAAATAATAAATAATAAAATAAAATAATAAAATAAAATAATAAATAAATAATTAAGATATGTCCTTACTCTTTCCTCGACACATTCATTGTTATTTGTTTTTGCCGGTGCTTGGGGCGAGTTTTAGCTTATTGTGTGCGCTCGAACGCGAATTCACAGTAGCAGTTTTAACATGGAGTGACACGACATCTGACGTACAGATGACACTGGCACAGTCCGGTTTTCCACTGTCATGTGTCACTTGCTAGTGGCATGTGTAGTGACCTGTGTCACTCAGAGTGTCGCGCTGCATGTCACTGCAGTGACATCGACACCCGGCGAAGCTTATGACATTAATTAACACGAGCAAAACCATATTTAATCATTACGCTACTTTTAACCTAATTTATCGCGTCGCAAGTTAGTTTATTTGCTGAGCTACTCCACGATGTTTTAATTTAAACACATTTATTTTATGTATTCGTAGTCATACTTCCGTACGTAATATAGTCATTTGACAGTACATGTCAGTCAAATTTATTGTGGCATGCTTATGTATGGGAGGGGTTACACTTATCTGTTGTACTGTATATTATTGCATCCTGGCAGTTCCTTTGTTCCCTACAATATGGACTTCTCTATGTTTTTAATTAATTCATTTATTTTATTATTTAACTTATTTTCATTTTAAGGTATTTTAAATGATATCCTTTAAAAAGTTATAATAAAATGCATGTTGAAAACTCATAACATATATGCATGTAAGATAACAGGTGTCATTTGCCTAATGATTTTTAAATATTAAAGCAAAGAGACTTATAAGATTAAGGTGCTTATAACGTGCTTATACTGACACCTACTGGCACATGTCACAAGATCACTGACACTGGCATGTGTCACTGACATTACTGGCATGTGTCTAAAAAGAGCCACTTGACAATAATGATGATCAGGGTTACACATAGGCTGTTAATATATTTGGGCCCAGGGGCCCACAAGTTATGTGTTAAAAGTGCGTTGCATACATAGTACCCCCACCCCTACTCGCCTCAGGGGCAAGGAAAAAAAGTTCAGGCTCAGGAATTTTTTCCACTATCAGCCCTGATACTATCTGGGCAAAAAAATATTTTGTGTGAACTATCCCTTTTTTTTGCCAACTATATTTATTAAAGTTTTTTGCAGATACAATATCATATACATACAGAAATAAGTAATACACTGTTCTGCTTTTTCACAACTAAGAACCAGTGACCATCAGAAAAAATATATAGTAATAAAATGACACAGTAAATGTAAAAAAAAAAAAAAAAATATATATATATATATATATATATATATATATATATATATATAAACAACAACAGCAAAAAAGCTACAAAAGTAATAAATAAATAATAATAAAAACATAAAAACATTAAAAAATAAAAACCTTTCTTCCTCTCCTGCTTCAAGATCAATAGTGTCAATATAATTCAACAAGGGTTTCCATGTTTTGTAAGAGGATTTTAAAGACCCTTTTAATGAAAACCTAATTTTTTCCAATTTTAAACACAGAAAAATTTCTTTCAGAATCCATCTGTCATGTGAAGGTGGAGAAGTTTGTTTCCATTTAAGGAGAATAAGCCTCCTAGCCAATAATGTAGTAAGAGCCACAACGTTCTGTATTGTTGAAGGCAAATTTGGCTCAAAAGGAATTCCGATGAACTATCCCTTTTAACGGTTTTCTGACACAAACACTACCTGACCAAAGTCTTGTCGCCTATACAAGTTTTAGGAACAACAAATAACTTGACTTCTAGCTGATCATCAATCATAGAGGCAAAGGCCTCTAGATTACGCTTATTTTACCAAAATAAAAAATGATCATGACTTGATTTTTAATTATTTAATTAGAACAGGAAGGTCTGACTATGCTTAGACAAAAGTTTTGTTAGTTAACAGAAATAATCTACAGTGTAGAATACAAAGTCATGGTCTTGGTCAAGTCTTGGAGGACTGCGTCCATACATCTCTGCAATGACTCAAATAACTTATTAATAAAGTCATCTGGAATGGCAGAGAAAGCGTTCTTGCAGGACTCCTAGAGTTCATTAAGATTCTTTGGATTCATCTTCAATGCCTCCTCCTGCATCTTACCCCAGACATGCTCAATAATGTTTATTCTGGTGACTGGGCTGGCCAATCCTGAAACACTTTGACCTTCTTTGTTATCAGGAACTTTGATGTGGAGGCTGAAGTATGAGAAGGAGCGCTATCCTGCTGAAGAATTTGCCCTCTCCTGTGGTTTGTAATGTAATAGGCAGCGCAAATGTCTTGATACCTCAGGCTGTTGATGTTGCCATCCACTCTGCAGATCTCTCGCACGCCCCCATACTGAACCCCAAAGCATGATTTTTCCTTCACCAAACTTGACTGATTTCTGTGAGAATCTTGAGTCCATCCGGGTTCCAGTAGGGGTTCTGCAGTGTTTGTGTTGATTAGGATGCAGTTGAACAGATGATTCATCAGAAAAATCTACCTTCTGTCACTTTTCCAATTGATCAACTAGAAGTCAAGTTATTATTTGTTGCTCTTACAACTGGGATTGACAATAAGTCTCTTTTCAGGTAGGGTACAGTACAGTGTGTTCAAGTCATCATAAACAGTTGTACATGGATGTCTTTGAATCACTTTCAGATAAGAATTGACAATGGACTTGCAATAATCTGGTATTAATACAGATGGTGCATCTGTCATGTCTGCTTAATACAGGGTTCCCACACGTTTTGAAAGTACTTGAAATTCAGACATATGAATTCCAAGCCTGGAAAGTGCTGAAAAAGTTCTTCAAAGTGTTTGAATTCAACATTCATGGTGTCATTTCAACAATTGTATTGTGAACATAAAAGTGAAAAATTCTTAATTTAAAAACCTTAAAAACTGTCAAATAATGTATATTTGATCAATATTTCAGAAACTCATTTGAATATTACCAGTATTGTATTCAACAAATTTAATTAAAGTTCTTTAAACACAACTGTTTAAAATGATGAAAGTTTTGGAAAATTGCATTTAAAACATCATTACTTTGAGATTTTTGATGTTAATATTAAGTGAAATGTTAAGTACATAAATGAGTTTTATAATGCTAAATATGCTGGCAGGTGTCAAATATAATAAAATTTGGTTTAAAAGTAAAACTGATTTTGACAGTTCTAGAATCTGATGTCCATGATATGGATGATCTGAGCTCTATTGATTAGATCTTACTTAACATAATATTTATATTAGGCATGGAACGATAACCGTTTTCACGGTATACCACGATTTGGAAAAGTCAAGGTTTTAAAACCACCAACATTTTAAGTAATACCGTTCCTAAAAATGTGTAATATTTGTTTTTAACATATTTAAGGACAACATTATCTGCATTATCAACATTTTCTGCATATCAGCAGACAAGATATCCACAGATGTTTAAATTGTAAAGAAATTTGTGTTTTTGAAACTAATGAAGACAGCAGAAGTCAGTGATTCATTTGAATTATTCAAACTGGCATGTTTACTGCTCCAAAATATTAGAAATCTTTCAAAAAATGAAATATTGTTTTTTCAAAGGGGAAAAAAAGTTTTTTTTTTTTACCCAGACATTTAAAAAAAAATATATTTTAGAGCAGTAATCACACTACCATGATATCGTGATATTTTATCCAAGGTTATCATACCCTCAGAATCTTACACCGACCCATGCCTAATTTATACATGTATATATTATTACATATAGAATATTTAGTTAAGCGCTTTGTGAAGACAGAGATTACATTTAGTTTTTCAGTTTTATTTCTTCATTTTCATATTTTGCTTTTAACAGAGTCTGAGTCTTCATTCACTGACATTCACACAATGATTGAGAGGCTAAAGAGCAACAGTAGCCCTCAAGGAGAAATAGAGGAATTTATGAGATACACATCCTCATGGATTCACTCGTCTGAACCCAAAAATGTTGAGGAGATCAAAAAAGAAAATCCCACACTTCGTGACTGTCTTGGCATGGTGAGTATTACAATGTTCATGGAAAGCATTTTATTTAAGAGCACCATACATCTGCTTATAGAAACATTTGAGCCCTTGTCAAATATTAGACATTGCGCTTTAAAGCTAAACAGATCAATCTTGGCTGGTCTGTGGAGTGTTTGATAACACTGGTGTGGTTGGAGTGTTCAGCAAATCATATATTAGCTACTATATTCAAGTCTTCGCTCCCACATTGGCTAGCACCCAGCTAGAGAAACATAAGCAACGGACAAACATCAAAGCATATTAACATTTTCAATTAAGCAATGAACTAAACAAAACATTTGGGCTTTATAAAAAGCACGCTGATGTCAGACAGCAATAATAATAATTTTACACATACTTTGACAATAGCCCTTTTTACACATACAGACCTTTCCGCAAAATTACCGGAAAGGTTGTATGTGTGAACAGGTCCTTTTTAAAAAATACCGGTAAATTCTTTCTGGCTATTTTCCGGAAAGAGAAGTTGTAACATTACCGTTAATTTTCCGGAAGGCAACGCTGTGTGAATGCAGAAGGAAGATTGCCGGAAAGAGTGCATGCACGTCTAGAACGTGCTGACGTGAGACGTCTGCTTTAACCAATCCAAACAGTCAGACGCATTCACGTCCGTGCGGTTTATGAGAATAAAAGCCTTTGAATTTGAAGTTCTGCACAAGACTTTTGGCCAGCGGAGAAATTAAAATGGTCGTGCCCAACTGAGTCTGGTTCTCTCAAGGTTTTTTTTTCTTCACTCCCATCAGGTGAAGTTTTTTTTCCCTCTCCGCTGTCGCCACTGCCTCGCATGGTTCAGGATTGGTAGAGCTACGCATCGTTGAATTTGCTCTTCAGTGTTTGAACTCTCAGTAATGATTAAATCACACTGAACAGAGCTAAACTGAACTGAACTGAACTTAAACACTAAAACCTGAACCACACTGTTCCAATTACTATGACCATTTATGTGAAGCTGCTTTGACACAATCTACATTGTAAAAGCGCTATACAAATAAAGCTGAATTGAATTGAATTGAATATTTTCCCAGACACATTTAGCTGCTAGAAGTTAGTCAGATAACGTTTATATGTTCTTCTTAATGCCAACTGTAAATAATCATCGATAAGATGCTTATGATAAGCCGCTGTTTGTTTACCTTCAAGCTTTGCGTTTGCCTGTGAAACAGCCGTGAACGCCAGCAAACACATTATTATAAACCTCTCGACATACGAAAGTGATCCTCCATATGTTTTCATCGAAGTTGTTCACAATACTGATCTTCCACAGAGTTTGTAATGTAGTCAAATGTTTACAAATACAAGCCCAGCCGTTTAAAGCTCATTTCTGGTGAATGATGTCAGAATTTACTGGTATTTTGGAATGGATGTGTAAGCGGTCTTTTCTGGAAAAATTCCGTAACGTCCTTGCCTGTGTGAACAGCGTTTTTTTTAATTTACCTGTAAAGTCGTTCTGGAAATTTTTCCAGATATTTACCGTTATCACTGTGTGAAAGGGGCTAATGTCTGTTATTCACAGCCGCCACAAACCACTTAGATAACTTTTATTTTATTCTCCCAGTAAAACAGCCACTTACTTTCAGGAAGTTTAAGAGAAGTTGATGAATTAATGTGTTGTGAATCCAGCAGCTTCAATCTCCCACAGATTGACCCCCACAGACTTTTAAAATGTCTTTGTGAGCTATCATACAGGTGCGGATACATCTGTACCAGCTCTGCTACTCAAATCTCCAGTTGTATTCATGTTACCAACATTGTGTTGATTTGAATGTTAACTAAACTGGATAGTCGCAAAAGACCAATGGTACCTCAAAGGTGTTTGGAAGACAAAAACTCCCTCAAAAAGTTTGCTTTGGTAAGCTGTTTCAGACTGCCAAAATAAACTCAAAGCGAACTTGGATAGATTTTATTTGAAGTGGGGAATTTCAGTTTGTTCTTTTGATTTTCATTTGAAGCACATCTGCACTGTAAATCTGTTATTTAAAAAAAAAAACTAAAATAACGGCTGTTAAAGGCATAAAATACCATAAAATAACAGACGGTAGATTACAGAAATTTACCGGAAATTTAAATTTAAGGAAATTGTTTTCCTTAAATAATTTATTTACAGTTACATAGCATATTTTTTATGTTTTTTTTTTGTTTTTTTTCTGGCAGCTAGGCTTAATTTTTGATGTTCACTTGGGTCACACGTTGTTTTGATGGTCCATTTGTTGAATTTAAGTTACATTGCATCTACATGCCAGCTAATTGTCAATAGATTATAAGTAGACTTTTAGGTTAGGGTTGGGGTTAATGTAAGTTGACATGTACTTGCAAAGTTTCTTATAGTCGGTTATATGTCTGTTGAAGGAGCATATCAACAGATATTAAGCAGACAGTCTACTGATACCCAAATAGTCCATCAAAATAAAATGTTACTGTTCCGTTTACTAAAAATTTGTCTATTCTGTTTCGTTGTCTAGGATCCCCCCACCATCTCAGACTCATGTATGACAGAATGTGCAAAAACAAATCACACTCTACAGTCCCCATACACTAGATGATGTAAATGTTATAGGGTTGAAAAATCAGCAGATAAGTTTGCATAGCTGCAGAGTAGAATTTTAATTGCGGTTGGCTACTAAATTAACCTTGCGTCTGATATTTAAAATTTATTTTTATTTTTTTCTCTCTGCAGTCTGTGGGTTTTAGTCCTTTCAACAATCAGTCATGTGGGAATCAGTCGCCAATAAGAAATGAGCCACCAACACCAACTCAGACTGTAGAAGAAAACTGTCAGACGGCAAGAAGCGACTCCATCTTTGTAATAGCACACCTTTCAAACACTTAAAGTTGAATTTTAGCCTGTTTATTGTTTGATTTTAAAAAAATTATAATAATTGTGTTTTATTATTCAGGATGTACGAGAAATTCTCAAAACATGTGGCGGAGCAACATTAGTTACAGCTCTAGACCGGGACAGTTACCTGAACCTCAAGGAGCGCCGCCGCATGGTGAGGCTGTTGGTGACCTATTTGATGGAGAAGTTTGGAGAAACGTGAGTATTCATATTAAATACATTTACTTAAGAATTAAATTAACTGTACAATCTGAATAAAATGCTCATTTCGTTGTAAAGGCCAACATCTGAGACCAAAAAAGAAATGGCTTTGGCAGTGACTACTCAGTTTCCTTGTCTGAAAAGCAGTGTGGGAAATGGATATGTAAGTTATGATGACTGATTATGATTAAAGTATAAATGCTGTCTTTTCTACCACTGATTTCTCCATATTGGTGTGCTGCAGGAGGCCTGGTATACCCCTGCTCGATACCGACACCCTGCAACCGGTTACCTAGAAGAAAGACTTCGCAATGTGAGGAAACGTCTCAGAGCTCGACACTGTCAGAGACAGCTCAGCTTTCCACCGCTATCCCAAAGTTCCCCAGTCCAGAGAAGCCTTCCAATGCCAGGTCAGAGCTAGAGATTGATCAATTGATGGTGGAACTTCATAGTATTTGTGCTGTTTATATGAGGTTGTATGACAGTGTGATCGTATGGATGTTTGCATATCACAAATATGTCTTTCCTTACTTTGTTGTTTTGTTTTTAATAGAGGCAGAGTCGCCTTTCACTGACATTCACACAATGATTGAGAGGCTAAATAACAACAGAAGCTCTCATGATGAAATGGAGGAGTTCATGAGATATACAGCCTCATGGATTCACTCGTCTGAACCAAAAACTGTTGAAGAAATCAAAAAAGAAAGTCCAACACTTCTCGAATGTCTTGCAACAGTGAGAATTATGTTTAAAATACTAAAACTAATGTGCCTTAATGCATCCATGAATAAGTTAGTTGTTTTTTTCTTCAATCAAATGAGAGAAATGTGATGTTTTATTTAGATATCACAGGATTTTGGAGTATTATTCCCTGAACATGTCGGCTGCCTTCATGAGTTGTGGCTGCCTGTCTTCGCAGACCGGATTTTACTTTTAGCGAAAAAAGAACCCAAAGCTTCTGATGTCCTTCCAGAAAACCTGGAAACACTGGAGAAGGGTAGGACATCCCTTCAGGTCACATTTACATTATTCATTTATCCAAATCAACTTACAAATGAGGATTGCAAGCGACTCATCATAAAGAGGCTAATAAGAGTGCTAGCGATACAGCGTTTTAGCCTATGTTGAAAAATCAAAAGCCATATTAGGAAAAAGCAGGCAGCACAGCTTTTATTTTTATGTTGGCTTGAGAAAGCCAACATACTGTTATACTACTGTCCTTGAAAACAAACGTATCTCCTCCTAGGCCGTTCATGCCACAAGGCCCAAATGTGGTCAAAATGTGCCTTCTACATTCACGATTGTTGCTATATCTCCTCATGCCTATAAGACTTATTGTTTTTTGATTAAAAAAAATGTTAAATATTACATTTTTATAATCCGAGCATATAAAAAAATTATACAAGCCCCAAATTTGGCCAAAAGCTGTATTTAGATGCGTTAGATTTTGTTGCTATATATTTAAGGTTTTTCAGACTTATAGTTTTCCAATAAATAATTTTAAGCATTATTTTTCTCAAAATATGGTAAGCCATTTTTGACTTAAACTCCATATTTTTACTAATATGGCAAGCCATTTTTGCATGTATCACTTTCACACTTATTAAGCATTGTATTTTCAAAAAAATACGGCAAGCCATTTTTACATAATGTTCATTCCCTTAGTCCCTTTATTAATCAGGGGTCGCCACAACAGAATGAACCACCAACTTATCCAGCAGTTGTTTTACACAGCGAATGCCCTTCCAGCCGCAACCCAACACCAGGAATACATAATGTTCAAGTCCAGTTTTTGACACTCAAAAAGACTGTCATAGAAACATCGGGGTTGATTAAGATCACTCATATTGCCAAGAAGCTTTGATGTATCCTCACTAACCTGTCAAATGTCCCCATAGCAATAAAACAGTATAACCTAGCAACCATTTAAAAATAGCAATATCTCTACATCAGAACATCGTAGGGACCTGGGCATTGGCTTGTTTGACTCATGCTAGCAAATGGGACTTCCTGTGTACTATGCATGGTAACAATGATAATGGAAGCCAAGTGCTAATAACGATTAGCTACATGCTATGAATGATTATCTAAATGCAATAACATATGCTAGAAATGACTACTAAGTATTAGCATTTAATCAAACATGTACACGAGCATTGCCATTTAGCAACTGCTTAGCAACTACCTAACAATGCCATAATTGTTTTAGCAACTGCCTAGCAACCACTTAGCAACCGCTGCCGTGCTTCCTGCCAACTGCCATTCCTAGCGCAGTCACATTGGCTTTCTCAAGCCAACATCAAAGTTTATCAATGAACTTTAGGTGTTAGTTTAACTTGTCATGCTGTTAAAGGCACAGTGTGTAAGATGTGTTCATTAAAATTTTCAGAACCCACTAGAACAGTGATATATATTGAAAAAAGTTATCGTATGATCTATAAACTAAATCACATTGGATCTGAGAACTGACCATTGATGCTTGTCATTTTGTAGTGAAGTAGTGTATGTAGAACAAAGTGGTGAAGTAGTCTGCAAAATCATCAAGTTTGAGTCTTTGTAAACTTGTAATTTACAGAAGTTCGTGGAGAAATTGCTTTTAAAGCCCTTCCGGCAATCTTGCCAACATCGCCATACCGCACAAATGGGAAAGTGGTTCGTCCAACATATGCTGAAGTGAAGAGCAGCTTCATTGACGTTCAGCCAGTAAGTAAAAACACCACCACAAAATCAGCATGAGTAAATGACACCAAACATGCAAATTTGTTCTTTCTGTATTTCCATCCCAATGGACAACATTTAAATAGTGCATAAAACATTTGCAAATAAAACATTCCATTCCGTCTGTTAAAGAGTATAACATTGAGAAAAAAATAAGAGTTTCCACAAGTGAGAAAAACACTAATACTAAATGAATTAACTTTGGTAACAAAAGCTGTCTGGTGGTCATTCATTTGGAGGCGGGGCCTAATGTTTGAAGATACAGTTGTGTTGGGCAGTTCTGGAAGAAAATTATAGGGGCCTTGCACTCTGGTATTAAAGAGTTAAACATTTAAGATGAAGTGATTGGCATTGGTGCCCTGGTAAGACCAGTGATTTAATCATAATACACATATACACTCACCGATTACTTTATTAGGTACACTTTACTAGTACCGGGTTGGTGCCGCTTTCAGAACTGTCTAATCCAGGGGTGCTCAATCCTGTTCCTGGAGATCTACCTTCCTGCAGATTTCAGTTGCTACCCATATCAAACACACCTGCCTGTAATTATCAAGTGGTGTTCAGGTCCTAATTAATTGGTTCAGGTGTGTTTGATATGGGTAGCAACTGAAATCTGCAGGAGGGTAGATCTCCAGGAACAGGACTGAGCACCCCTGGTCTAATCCTATGTGGCATAGATTCAATAAGGTACTGGAAATATTCCTTAGAGATTTTGGTCCATATTGACATGACAGCATCATACAGTTGCTGTAGTTTTGTCAGCTGCACATCCATGATGTGAATCTCCTGTTCCACCAAACCCCATACTGTAGGTGCTCTATTGGATTGAAATCTGGTGACTGTGGAGGCCATTTGAGTTCAGTTGTCTCATTGTCATGTTCATGAAACCAGTCTGAGATGATTCACACTTTATGACATTCACACGTGTTATACTGCTGGAAGTAACTATGAGAAGATGGTACACTGTGGTCATATAGGGATGGACATGGTCAGCAACAATACTCAGGCTGTGGTCTTGACACAATGCTGAATTGATATTAATGGGCCAAAAGTGTGCCAAGAAAATATCCCGCACACCATTACACGACCACTACCACCAGCTTGAGCTGTTTATACAAGGCAGGATTGATCCATGCTTTCATGTTGTTGACGCCAAATTACCCTACCATTTAAATGTCACAGCAGAAATCCAGACCAGACAAAGTTTTTCCAATCTTCTATCGTCCAATTTTAGTGAGCCTGTTCTAATTGTAGGGTTAGTTTCCTGTTCTTAGCTGACAGGAGTGGCACCCGATGTGGTTTTATGCTGCTGTAGCCCATCCGCCCCAAGGTTGGACGTGTTGTGTGTTCAGAGATGTTCTTCTGCATACCTCAGTTGTAATGAGTGGTTTTAGTTACTGTTGCCTTTCTATCAGCTGGAACCAGTCAGACCATTCTCCTCTGACCTCTGGCATTAACAAGGCATTTGCACCCACAGAACTGCCGCTCACTGGATACCTTCTTTTTTTCGGACCATTCTCTGTAAACCCTAGGCGAGGTTGTGCGTGAAAATCCCAGTATATCAGGATTTTCTGAAATACTCAGACCTGCCCTTCTGGCACCAACAACAATGCCACGTTCAGAGTCACTTAAGTCATCTTTCTTCCCCAAGATCATCTGGACCATGCCTAAATGCATTTTAGTTTGCTGCCATGTGATTGGCTGATTAGAAATTTGCGTTTAAGAGCAGTTTGACAGGTGTACCTAATAAAGTGGCCGTGTGTGTATATTTTATCCATGCAGCATTTATCACAATGTAAATTAAATAACTTCGAATGTATTCTTTCAAGGTTGGAACTTACATGGTTCAGTACCTGAACAGTGCGATGAACCAGGATCCACCACACATACTTGTGCTTGGGGACAAAGAACACTCTTCCCAAGTGTACGTCGTTTTCAGCAAGCAGGCAGTGGAACAGGAATCATTACTGCAAGCTGTGGATTCATGTTTTAAACTTTTTCACGTCTATGACATGAACTATCCCAAGCCCTCTGCCCCCATTTGGGAGTTTTTGCAGCACGCAGTCTTTAATATTCCCGGAGGCGTTCCTTCAGCACACTGCAGCCTCCTAAAAAACTTTGTATTTCGCATTACTGATCAACAGTAGCTTTATGTAATTTTGCTTGCTTATGTTCTTAATTTTGTGTTATAATTTGTATACTGCATTAAACCAATCAGTATGTTTAAAAAAGGGTTTTGAATTGTGTATTGTACACAGCTTGACTATTTAATGTGCACTTTTTAAGTTCATTTTCAGTAAATGCTTCAAGTATTGTTTGATTTAGAAAGAAAATACTTGTTTATAACATTTTTTACACTCAAATATGTAATAAAATGATCAAAAAATAAAATGGATTGCTTTTTAGTGAAGTTTTTTAATTAATTTCAAGAGGAGCTCTTGATATGATTGATCACAGCTGGTCTCTCATTCGTAATCAGCAATAATGTGACGGCAGCCATATTTTCTGTTTCTCAATATGCGTTCTTCAGTGGTCTTGCAACCTCGTGTTCTCGTGTAATGTCATCATCAGCTGCCCAAGTTCAGTTCAAATACTCAAGACCGCAAGTACGGAGGACACGTGAAACTTCCCGGATGTGATCTTGATATCGAGGACGCACTGATGCAGATTTGAGCACCGAACTTGCTCTAGAAGTCCCAGAAGTCATTGCGACTGGAGGTGGGAAGCGCAGCATTTTATTTAGATTTATTATTAAAGTTCAGAGATATGTCTTATTTGCCTCAGGAGTTTCCCTAAATGAAACGGTAAAAGTAAACATCACCATGAACATCTTAATAAAGGAATAAACACATTAAGGGTGTTTGTTTGCTGAAAATCGTATTAAAATCTGTTTTATTTATATTGTGCAACATAGATTTATAATGTTTTAATGCAAAGTATATATTTTGAAAAGGGGAAAAACAATAAATGGTTGTATGAATGCTGTAATGTTTAAATAATTTACCACCTAAAACGTGTGAAGGTCATGTGACCATCAGGAAGAATGCAGCATCTCGATTCTCAAAGGGCGCATTCTCTGCCCTCGCGGTCTCCTGAGTTCGTTCTTCCGAGGACACCTGGCAAGACCGGTCTCCACAAGAACACAAGTCCGTTCTCTGCGTTCTTGGAATTGAGAAACAGCCTATGTCAGACCACACACCACGCACCAGCTGATTGGTGGAGAGGAGACAGAGTGAAGAAGCCAATCATGATATGGGGAGGGTTAGGAGGCCATGATGGACAGGCCAGTGGGCAAATTTGGCCAGGATGCCAAGTTATACCACTACTATTTTTTTGAAGGACATCCTGGGATTTTTAACAACCACAGAGAGTCAGGACCTCGGTTTAACTTCTAATCCGAAAGACAGTGCTCACTGAGTAGTATAGAGTCCCCTTCACTATACTGGGGCATAAGAACCCACACAGACCACAGGTTGAGCGCACCTTGTTGGTCTCACCACTCCCATCCAGGCAGTCAACGAGCGCAGTCCTGCTTAGCTTCAGTGGGCAACCTTGTAAAAGTTACAGCTAGCTGCTGTGACGAATCCCCTCTTCCACCCCATCTCCTCCTTTTCCTTATTTACCAGGGGGAGCTTTCGAGACCTACCTGATCTTGAAACGCCTAATTGAGCATCAATTGGGCTCAATTATCTCCAAGCTCAGGGTTCTCTCCCAGGATTAGTTATGGGTCGTTCATGAACGATTTGTTCATTTTGAACGAATCCTAAATATGACTCGGGAACTACGAGTCCTCTCAGGGAGTGATTCGTTCATCCGCGTGTGCGCACATTTGTGCAGGTAGTATCCTTAATTTCAAGTCTTCATCACACTGGCAGAAGCCAATCATATGCGTTTAGAGCCGGAAAAAGAATGATCCGCTCAACTTTCGAGTCCTCTATCGGGTCTGAGTCACTCGTTCATCACGAGCCAATCATATGCGTTTAGAGCCGGAAAAAGAATTGATCCGCTCACCTCTCGAGTCCTCTATCGGGTCTGAGTCACTCGTTCCTCACGGGCCAATCATACGTGTTTAGAACCGGAAAAAGTTTTAATCCGTTCATCTCTCGATTACTCTATTGGGTCTGAGTCACTCGTTCCTTAGGGGCCAATCATACGCGTTTAGAGCCAGAAAAAGAATTGAACCGTTCAACTCTCGAGTCCTCGGGTTTGAGTCATTCTGTCACGTGATGAACGAACCATCATGGCTCCTATCGGCTTAGACTGTGCATTGATTAAGATTATATGTGACTGTCAGTGTAACGTGAATGAACCCCTGACATTTGAAGACATGAATCAACCTTTTGGGTTAGTTGTAGATGTGTTTGGAAGCAATTCGTAACATTTTAATAATATTTTGGCAAATTGAACCAAATGAACGAAATGACTCGAAAAAAGATTTGTTCATCTTGATGAACGAGACTCAAAGATCCGGGTCAATAAAATGATCCGAACTTCCCATCACTAGGATAGCATGCCAAACAGCGTCAAGAGTGTGAACTCTTAAAATAACATGAAAAATTGAAAGATTAATAACTCTATTGTAAGTAACAATAATAACTTGTAAGTCTCACTTTTTTATTTATTTTTTGAGCAATTTAATACTAAAGCATTAAATCCTTCTTGTGCTGTGTAAGTTGGACCGAGTGGTAAACTATAACTAAACTATAGGTCAACAATGCATACTTCTTCCTTTACATTATTTTTCCCCGTCCCCATCTTCTTTTGTATTCAAAACAGCAACCCAAAAAGTTTTTCAGCATTTAGATTTTTTTGTGTGAAATACCCATGTGTACTCAAGTTCTGCTCGTTTCTTCTGCATTGCTTTGTAAATCATGAGTAGCCAATGGGTGTGGTGTTTACCTGGAGGTCAGCTACGTAATCATTCACTGCTCTTTATAATCTGTGTAAGTTTATCGTTCAGTGCTGTGGAAGTGTGTCTGCAGGTCTGCAATCATCAAACTTCAATCTAAAGTATCTCAACCCGGAGTTTAGAAGAGACCAAACTGACAACTTGATAAGCTGAGGTAATTTTTTAAAAAGTAATTAAACAATTTAGCTTTCTAATGCTTTTTTTTTTTTAAACTGTGAATGATTTTGCAACATTTTACATTCTCAGTGTCTTCAAAATGGGGATTAGTATGTAAAAATATAACTTCAAGTAACAACGGCAATTTCACTCTGATATAAAGGTAAAGCTGTCACTGGAGCAGCACCTGTGGTACACTTTTAGTCATGAATATGTCCTTGAGGTACACAAATGTACCTCTTCACCCTTCGATGCACTACATGGGTCTAAATTGACCCGTCTAAGGTTATTTTTTCTATATCTATTTTAAAGCTTGTGCATTAAAGGGTTAAAAACTTTCTGTCCAAGTGGCAGCTGTTTTGTCTTTATTTCTGACAGAGATATGAAATTTCAGCAGAATAGGCAGTAGTGTTAAAAAATATTGTGTTGAAGAACATACTTTGCCTTTACATCAGTTATGATTGGTTTTATTAAAATGGTTTGAGTAACTATGATATTAAAAAGCTTTCCCAGTACTGGGTTGTGCCTGGAAGGGCATCCGCTGCGTAAAAACATTTGCTGGAATAGTTGGCAGTTCATTCCACTCTGGCGACCTCTGAAATAGAGGCTAAGCCCAAGGATTAATATAAAAAGTTTGTATAACTTTTGCTAGTATGGGCTCATGATCGCCTGTGTGAAATTGGGTGAAGATCAGACAAACAATCTAGGATAGGTGCAGGGGTTTAGCCATAATTTAAAATGTGGGAGGATATACAGTACCTGTACCTTTTTTCCAGGTAAAAGCCAAGTTTTTTTTATTACTTGTGTGCTTATGATAACAAACAGGGAAAAGGGAGAAACAAAATGGACTTTCTGTATGTTGCACATTGCACTTTACAATCTCAGGGAAAAAAATGCAGAATCTTTCACCTTTAGGAAAAGGTTTAAATTTGGCCACAGTGTGCTTAATTATTTAGGTTTTTACATTTTAAATATGTCAAAGACGTTTTCAAAATGACAATTATTATTATAAAGTGTTATTGTAGAATTTCTCTATGAATATGCAACATATATTAAAGTGTTTAAAACTATTGACATAAGTACTTCCCTCAGGGTTTCGGTATAGGGTCTCTTTGGCATGGACCAACAGATTTAAATTTTCATTGGTTCCTTGTGCGACTGATTTGCTAAACGTTGCTGATGTGATGTAAATCTAGTATGGTGGAAAATAAATTGCTCCAAAAGGGAACAATAAAGTTTACAGTAACACTTTAACTGATTAAATTTATTATTTTTATGTATTTAAATATAAAAATAATAATAATAATAATAAATATATATATATATATATATATATATATATATATATATATATATATATATATATATATATATATATAAAATAATTATATATATAATTAAAGTTTATAAGTGTTCTATTATTGTTTTGTTAATCTACAGACATGTCAAAGCATGAACTGTGTTTATTTGCTTTATCAGAGGTTGTAGTAAATTTATTGCCATTAAAATCATAGGTGGCGGCTCGGTGGTTCAGTTGTTAGCACTGCCGCCTTAAAGCAAGAAGGTCCTTGCTTCGAGTCTTGGCTGGGCCAGTTGGGCAAGTTTGCATTATCTCCCCGTGTTGGCGTGGGTTTCCTCCACGGTCCAAAGACATAAACTGTAGGTTAATTAGGTTAACAACCTTCACCTGTTGAACAAGTCTTAGGCATCAATAAGGCATTTTCGCCAATTGAAGGGCAGCTGACTGAATATTTGTCCTTTAAAGACCACTCTCTGTATGCGCTAAAAATGGTTGTGTGTGTAAAAAAACCCAGTAGATCAGCAGTTTCCAAAATACTCCATAATACAGATCATGCCAAAATGGTTGTCAAAATGACTTTGACATCCTTAAGCATGCTTGCGCACTTAAATGGAGGGTTACAGTAGGTTAGGTTCAACTACTGTATATCCATCCCAAAACTTGGCTGCTTTAAAATATGGAAAGAAACTTTTCTAAATATACAGCAAAAAATATTCTCCAAAAACTTACGTCAGTACATAAAAACAGGGCTAAAACCCAAACACCCAAAATGGCTGAAGTGAACATTAGTGCTGAATCCGAAATCACCCAAATACATAATAGTGTGAAAATTATAAAGCACTATTTAAGGTTACAGTGGTAATATGGGATACAGCCTGGGTTTCATTACTCTAGATGCCACAAAGACTAACTAGACCTAGTCCAAGTCTAATGATTTGGCTAAACCAAATTTTTATTTGATTACATTTTCATTTATTAATTTTCCTTCAGCTCAGTGCCTTATTTATTAAGGGCCGCCTCAGCGGAATGAACCACCGACTGTTCCAGCATATGTTTTACGCAGCAGAAGCCCTTCCAGCTGCAACCCATTACTGGGAAACATCCATACACTCACATTCTCTCACACACACACACACATTATTACACTTCGGCAAATTTACATAATCTGATTTATTTATACCACATGTCTTTGGACTGTGGGGGAAACCTTAGCACCCGGAGGAAACGCGCCAACACGGGGAGAACATGCAAACTCCACACAGAAATGCCAACTGACCCAGCCCGTGCTCGAACCAGGGACCTTCATGCTGTGAGGCGACAGTGCTAACCACTGAGCCACCGTTGGTTTTAGATTTTCATTTTTTGTTTCCATAGTTACTGATTTAGTACCACCTGTCTCTTTTTTAGTTGCTTGTACTCTTTTGTTTGTAGGCCTGGTGATTTATTCCTCTGTTTTTCTTTTACAGCCTGCATCATGGATCTTAACGGAGAGATCGTGGCTAGAGCAGAACTACTCAAATGTAGGTCAACACACTCTATTTCTTCATCAGACACTATTTCAGCCTAAACCAATCTCGAATGTGACCCTTAATCGCAAAAACATTTTAAGTCGCAGTGATATATGTCAGAATGGCCATAAAATACATTGTATGGGACAAAACTGTAGATGTTATCTTTTATGCTCAAATTGATTACAATAATAAGTAAAAATCATTTTCCATGAATTTAACATTTTCTACTGTAAATATAAAAATATATATTTTTATTAGGAAAATGCACTGCTTAGAGTTTGTTAGAGAGTTTGAGGCAATTGTCATAATATTTAAACATGCATATACAGTTGAAACCAGAAGTTTACATACACTCTAAAAAAGCAACATAACCATTTAAGAAACATGTCTGATGGTAAATCTTACTAAACGATAACCATTTTAGTTCTGTTAGGATAACCTAAATTATTTACATTTGCTAAATGCCAGAATAATGAGAGAATTATTTTATTAATTTCTAGACAGTCAAAAGTTTACATATATTTCCTTGGTATTTTTTTTTAGCTTTGCTTTTAAACTGTATAGCTTTGGTCAAACGTTTTGGCGTCCCTTCACAGGCTTCTCACAATAGTTTCGAGGAATTTTGGCCCATTCCTCCCGACAGAATTGGTGAAACTGACTCAGATTTGTTGGCTGTCTTGCTTTTTCCTCTCTGCCCACAAATTTTCTATAGGATTGAAGTCAGGGCTTTGTGATGGCCACTCCAAAACATTCCTTAAAGCACATTTTAACTAATGTGGCAGTATGCTTAGGGTGATGGTCCATTTGAAAGACCCATTTATGGCCAAGTTTTAATTTCCTGGCTGATGTCTTGAGATGTTGCTTCAGTATTTCTACATAATGTTCTTTCTTCATAATGCCATCTATACTGTGAAGTGGACAAGTCCCTCCTGCAGCAAAACAGCCCCACATGATGCTGCTGCCCCCATAGTTGGATTGGTGTTCCTAGGCTTGTAAGCTTTCCCCTTTTTCCCCTCAAAATGTAACACTGGTCATTATGGACAAACAGTTCAATCGTAGTTCCATCAGACCACTGGACATGTCTCCAAAAATTTGTCTTTTTCCCAGTGTAATTTAGCAAATTGTAATCTGGCTTTTTTTGTTGATTCTAGCTTGTAGATTTTCCCATGTTGTCACACAAGGAAGCAGTGTGTTTGAGTTTTTTTCCTTAAATACTATTCTACAGTTGTGCCTCCAATTAACTCAAATGTTGTCAATTAGCCAATCAGAAGCTTCCAAAACCTCGACACCATCATCTGAGCTTTTTTAGAGGCAAAATAATCTAATATGTAAACTTGACTTTTAAGACAATTTCTCAAAAAATATCTCTCTAATTAGTCTGTTATTAAACATGACAGAAACAAATTTGATAATTCTAATTTACCTAAAAGAGAAAAAGTTTAGTCACATTAACATCTGAGTTTTTTAAAATGATTATGTGCCTTTTATACAGTTTATGTATGTGAACTTCTGCTTTCAACTGTGTGTGTGTGTGTGTGTGTGTGTGTGTGTATGTATATATATATATATATATATATATATATATATATATATATATATATATATATATATACATATATACATATATATATATATATATATATATATATATATATATATATATATATATATATATATATATATATATATATATATATTCCAGCCATTTGCTAAAATAATTTAAGTTGCTCAAAAACATCACATGGTCCTAAGTATTCAGACCCTTGGCTCAGTATTTAGTAGAAGCATTATTTTGATCTAATCTAATACAGCCTGTTTGGAAAAGATGCACCAAGTTTTGCACTGGGGATTTGGGTATCCTCCACCATTCCTCCCTGCAGATCCTCTCCAGTTCTGTCAGGTTGGATGGTAAACGTAGGTGGACAGCCATTTTTAGGTCTCTCCAGAGATGCTCAATTGGGTTTATGTCAGGGCTCTGGCTGGGCCATTCAAGAAGAGTCAGAGTTGTTGTGAAGCCACTCCTTCGTTATTTTATCTGTGTGCTGAGGGTCATTATCTTGTTGGAAGGAAAACCTTCAGCCCAGTCTAAGGTCCTAGGCACTCTTCATCCAGGATATCCCAGTACTTGGCTGAATTTATCTTTCCCTCGATTGCAACACGTCGTCCTGTCCCTGCAGCTGAAAAACACCCCCACAACATGATGCTGCCACCACCATGCTGCACCGTTGAGACCGTATTGGACATGAGCGGTGCCTGGTTTTTCTCCACACCAACCGCTTGGAATGAAGGCAAAAGAAGTTCTCATCAGATCAGAGAAGCTTATTTCTCACCATCCTGGAGTCCTTCAGGTGTTTTTTTTAGCAAACTCCATGTGGGCTTTAATGTGTTGGGTCACTCTGCAACAACTGGTGGAGGGCTTCCGTTATGCTAGACTTTCTATTGCTTCCTCCCATCTCCCAACTGCATCTCTGGAGCGCAGCGATAGCGATCTTTGGGTTCTCCTTTACCTCTCTCACCAAGGCTCTTCTCCCCCGAAAGCTCTGTTTGGCCAGATGGCCAGCTTTAAGAAGGGTTCTGGTCCTTCCAAACGTCTTCAATTCCGTGTTTTTCTGTCAGTATAGGGTGCTGTGTGTACATTAATGCGGGAAAAATGAACTTAAATTAATTTAGCAAATGGCTGCAAAATAACAAAGTGTGAAAAATTTAAGGGGGTCTGAATACTTTCCGTACCCACTGTACATTTTACCCCCAGATTTTTAAATAGCTGTATCTCTGCCAAGCATTGTCCTATCATAACAAGCCATACCTCAATGGACAGCTTATTTAATCAAGTGATGTATACAGTAAATCTTAATTTCCAAAAAATGCTTGTGGTTCAGGGTCACAAATAGTGCTTTCATTAATGCTGTCTTTTCTTAAGCGCAGATGCCTGTGATCTCACTCTTGATCCCAACACGGCAAACGATAATTTAATTCTTCTAGACGACAATAAAAAGTTGGAGTGTGCTTCAGAGCCAATGTCTTATCCCGATCACCCAGACAGATTTACCGGCCTCCCGCAGGTTCTGTGTAAGGAGCGTCTGTCTGGACGCTGCTACTGGGAGGCCGAGTGGAAGGGGCAGGGTGACATAGTGGTGTGCTATGAAGGAATCGGCAGGAAAGGAGAAAGTTCTGACTGTCGATTTGGAGCCAATGACAAATCCTGGATCATGAGCTGCTTTATTGGAGAGAAACTGATTGCCTGGCATAATTGTATAGAAGGGTTAATTCCTCTCCCAACAACTCCCCATAACAGAATTGGGGTGTTTCTGGATGAGCCGGCTGGCGTTTTGTCCTTCTTCAGCATCCCTGATGAAAACACACTCAATCACTTGTACACATTCAACATTGCATTCACTCAACCCCTCTGTGCCGGATTCGTGCTTTATACGGAGTCAGTGACTCTGTGTGATCTTAAGTAAAAGAGTCAAAACGATTGTTCTTTCTTTCACCCCCACACAAGCCTCTTAATATTTTAAGCACACATGAAACACACAATGAAATTAAACAACTATAAAAATATCACACTGTGAAACCCACAAAATTAAGATAGCTCAAACCATTTAAGGAAACCGTTTGCAACAAACCCTTTAAGTTCAAAAACTAATGCTAATGGGTACTGTGAACTTAATCTATTTGAGTAAACAAAGCAATTAGTACTGTTAACTTACTCTAAATTAAAATAATGAGGTATTTAATTAAATCATTAGCTTTAACACTGAGTTCAAAACTCGTTTCAAATGAGTAGAATTAACTTTTTGAGTTAACCGCACTCATTTCGTTTGATAAAGTTGACTGTTGGGTTTTAGTGTACATAAGATATAAGAATAAATAAATTGACACACTAACACCTCACATAATTACATGCATATACAGTTGAAGTCAGAATTATTAGCCGCCCTGAATTATTAGACCGCTTGTTTATTTTTTTCCTAATTTCTGTTTAACAGAGAGATTTTTTTAACACATTTCTAAGCATAATAGTTTTAATAACTCATTTCTAATAACTGATTTATTTTATCTTTGCCATGATGACAGTAAATAATACTTGACTAGATATTTTTCAAGACACTTCTATACAGCGTAAAGCACAGGTGTCAAACTCAGTTCCAAAAGGCCCGCAGCTCTGCACAGTTTAGTTCCAACCCTAATTAAACACACCTGATCAAACTAATTGAGTCCTTCAGGCTTGTTTGAAACCTACAGGTAAGTGTGTTGGAGCAGGGTTGGAACTAAACTGTGCAGGGCTTCTGCCCTCCAGGAATTGCGTTTGACACCCCTGGCTTAAAGTGACATTTAAAGGCTTAACTAGGTTAATTCGTTTAACTAGGCAGGTTAGGGTAATTAGGCAAGTTATTGTATAATGATGGTTTGTTCTGTAGACTATCGAAAGAAAATATAGCTTAAAGGGGCTAATAATTTTGTCTCTAAAATAGTGTTAAAAAAATTTAAAACGGCTTTTATTCTAGCCGAAATGAAACAAATAAGACTTTCTTTAGAAGAAAAAATATTATTAGACATACTGTGAAAATTTCTTTGCTCTGTTAAACATCATTTCGGAAATATTTAAAAAAAGAAAAAAAAATTCAAAGGGGGGCTAATAATTCTGACTTCAATTGTATATTTAATTTCAGTTTGTGCTTTTTGTTTTGTACTTGCTTTCATGTTTATTGTTTGAACCAGCCCTGTGTACTTTTTGTCTGTTGAAAAGCAATACAAAAAATAAATGAATTGAGAACATAATTGTAATAATTGCACTGTAAAACCTGATTTATCCTTTGAATTGAGTGTTTGCTGTACTCCACTGCACATATGTTTTATGTAGCGATTAACCTCATATTTAATTGAAAGGTTTCTTTTTGTGGTGCTAACATCTGAACACCGCTGCATCTCACGCTGCCGCAGGGCACGGCACAGCCAGTCACACTGTCTATATGTGTTTGGTGAGGTACACTGTAAAAAAAATCCATAATTTTTTTGTTTTATTTGCGGCAGCTGGGGTGTCGGAAAACAATGTAAAATAATGTTCATTAAATTAAAGAAATTTACTTTAAAATAACTAAAATTAAATTACTGAGTTTACCAGAAATTTTAATTTAAGGAAAAAAACAGTAAAATTACAGATTTTTCTTTTTTTTTTACAGTGAAGGACTTGAGGAGAGAACATGATTTATCTTTTCTGTTTAGGTTAACGAAAGTTAACAATGTGTTTTTTTGGAGGCGATTAAAATTATTGGTGGGAACAATTCGATGATCAGTGTAAGGCTGCACAATATTTAGTTTCAGCATTGATATCGCAATGTGTGCATCTGCAATAGTCACATCACAAAGATATGCAATGTTAAGTCTGGATTATATTTGACCAGGAACTGCAGAATTGTATTTAATTATGTTTTTATACAGAATTGATTTGATTTATGCAACAAAAAAGGTTTTTTGTTTTTGTTTCTAGTCCAAATATCTACATTTCAAAGTAAAAACACGATTATTTAAAGGTGCCAGTTGTCAGTTTTTGACACTTCTAAAGTATAAAAACACCATGTTTGCAGATATTTAAGAAACATTATTTATCTGAAAAACAATACTGAAGTCAGATGTTCTGCTTTGAAAATGTGCATTATGTGCCAGAATGCCTGTATTTGGTTTGTTTGTTTTTTAACCCGCCCAATGCCACTTTAGCCTATTATACTTCAGCACCCTGGGTTGCCGTGTTGGAAACCCAGTATTTCATTCTTTCAGTCAGAAAGGCTCTCAAAGCATGTGTCCGTGACTGAAATGTGACCTCCAGTGGACAGTAGCAGACTCTGAAATGTGACGCAGATTCAGAGTTCCACATGAGGTTATTAATTAGCAAATAATATAAATATTATGAGGAAAAACATTAGGTGAGCAGGTTACATTGTTACCCCGTGTCCTAACAACACACTACGTGACGAGATTTGCATTGATAAGCAGTTTGGCTGTTTGCAACACGACAGAAATTAAAATACAACCATCTAGAAGCACAGAGTAGTGCACTCACTGCACTCCAACATAATGGTAAGGTTTATAACTTTATTAGTACATATTTAACATACTTTAACATTATTAGATGTACATTTTGAATCACTGATATGTGTTGGCTTGCATTATTTCACACTTCTGTTTAACTTACTCCACTGGCAGATAATTTTGCTAGTTTTAAAGAAAAACTCTTCATTTTGCCTTATTTCATCTGATTTTTTAAAACAATATTTTTACGTGATCTAAGATTTTTTTTTTCTTTTTTAGATATTAAGACTAGAAATGAGACAAAGAAAAACATTGTTTTGCATTGTGATAATTCAATTTCTGAACCTGAAAATTTTAAAAACCGTCATTCATTCATTTTCTTTTTGGCTTAGTCCCTTTATTAATCTAGGGTCGCCATTACGCAGCGTATGCCCTTCCTACCACAACCCATCTCTGGGAAACATCCACACACACTCATTCACACTCACACACACATACACCATACACTCATACACTGTACCGGATGTTTTTGGACTGTAGGGGAAACGGGAGCACCAGGAGGAAACCCACGCGAACGCAGGGAGAACATGCAAACTCCACACAGAAAAGCCAATTGAGCCCAGCCGAGGTTCGAACCAGCGACCTTCTTGCTGTGAGGCGACAGTACTATCTACTGCGCCACTGTGTCGCCTAAAAAACGTTAAACAGAGCTATTCAAGTATCTTGTGAAACTGTATTATATCGAAAAAATAAATAAATAAAATAGGTGACTAGCCCACATTTAAAAAATGGTCCGGCCCTTCATTTGCCAGAATTGCCAGATAGCCAGTCCGCCCCTGAGGTTATCTATATCAAAGAACTGCAAATAAGCAGATCTGTAACAATTTACTGATGAACACACACCTAATTTTCTCGCTGTCCATGGCTGTGGTTTGCTGATCAAATAAAAAACAAAAGACAGAGAGGAGCCCAGTTCTGCCACCGTTCATATCGAATTTAAAGTGATAATTTAGTGTACAGTTTATGAACTAATCGCAAAAGTTTTAGGGGGGCTGAGTAGTAATGTATACAGCCCTCCTAAAATAGTGGCCTTGAGTAACAGACCCTTATAAAGTTGGGAGAAAATCAAATGTCTTTGGAAAAATTAGTTTAGGCAAGGTGTTTCAAAAGCTAAAATTTTAGAATTTAAGAATATTTCCTAAATTCACAGAAATATTGTATTGTAGGTCCTAAATCTTTTTAAACGGGTCTTAATTTCCTATGTCCAAGTAGAGCGACCCTATCGGGCTGACACTCGATAACTTTTTTATACAGTATATATTTATATATACAGTATATATAAGTTTTTATTGTGAAGAGATACAAATCAACACAGTTAATCAAGGAAAACTAAAGTAACACATCTCTTTACATAATCGTCCATTAATACAAACTATACAAAAGTAACGGGGCCATATAAAAAAAAATCCTTAGCGAGTGGCCCTGTGTACGTCTAAAATTTCGTTCATATTGGTCTTAAAAGGCTTTTAAAAGTCTTAAATGTGACTTGATGAAACCCGCAGAAACCCTAAGGCAGTGGTCACCAAACTTGTTCCAGGAGGGCCGGTGTCCCGCAGATTTGAGCTCCAACCCTAATCAAACACACCTGAACAAGCTAATCAAGGTCTTACTTCCAGACAGGTGTGTTGAGGCAAGTTGGAGCTAAACCCTGAAGGGACACAGGCCCCCCAGGACTGAGATTGGTGTTTCGTCTTCTTCCAAATGCAACATTAACGTGTAATTCTGAATAATTGTTTACCTTTTTGGTGATTTTTTAAACCACGAATCAGTCACAGTTTAATTAAATTCTCCGGCGAGGTTCACATTGATCAAAACACAAACAGTTCACGAGGGTCCTGTATCGTGCTGTAATGCTGCTTCCATTCACTAGGTGGAAGCATCGTCTCACATTATCTCCATTTAGACTGTAGAAAGATATTTGTTTACATGATGTTAAAGTTATAACATTTTTAAATATATACTGACTGTTCAGTATGGCATGTGAAGATTACATTTTAACATCAATAATTGCATAGACCATAATAGTTTGAAAATCCCTTCAGAAAACCACTACTTTACATGGCTTGACTGCCATATTTTGCTCCTAGTTTTCACTTGAAGATGATGTGATTTCCTGCCATATAGTGAGCGTCTACGTTCTGGTGCAGATCTGTATAACAGGAGGATTTGTTGAAGCTGTTGTACTCGCTGCGTGATATCAATCAATATGCTAACATAATCACGCAGCGCCGCTGACGTCACGCGCGCTACACCGCATCTGAAGTCCAGTTCAAAGCGCTCGTGCTCTGCGGGCTGGCGGTGCGCGTGGACTGAATGAAAGTAGCAGATTGAGCGCAACTTCACGAACGCGTCTCAGGTAAGCGGATTTAATGCCCTTCACGCGTGAGTGTGTGTGTTTATAGAGGCCTATCTGTGAGTGTGTTTAACGGGAAGTCCTCCATCTGTGGTGCTGCTGGTGCTCTTTACACGCGTGCCTTCAGATGCGGTGCTGTGATGATGATGATGATGATGGGTTTGTGATGTTGTGTGATGTAATAGATGTGATTTTATTCCTCACTTTTGAGCTTTCCACTGAAGTTGAGATTATATTAGAGTAAAAAAAAAAAAAAAAAAAAGATATTCGAGTAACTGTCATGGTTAAACAGGGGTGTGTTTAATCATAGCAATAATAATGTGTTTAATGCAGCAGATGAATCAGAGGAATGTTGGCCAGATGAAAAAGACATACACTT